>NW_027611868.1:0-134346 GCF_964261635.1 Lissotriton helveticus
ATTTCTCTGCCTGAAATTGGTGAAAATTGAAGCTTAAGAGTAAGCAAAACTCTGTAAAAATTGCAATTTTGGTCACTGTGAGGGTTTAAAAAGTGGTTATTCAACATGAGGCACGACCCGATTGACATTTTGAATCGTTTTTGGTAAAGTCCAAAAAATCTATTTTCGAACGAAAAACGATGACCGCGGAGCTGTCGAACGTTCCCAAAATGGTCAATTCTGATGAAATTTTAACATTTAATCTTTTGACTGCAAATTACTGTTGGATGTGAATTATTACTTTTTCAACTAAAATAAGTGTGTTTAAAGTCATTCCTGTGCCTGAAATTAGTGAAAATTTAAGCTTCTGAGTAAGCAAAACTCTGTAAAAATAGCAATTTTGGTCACTGTGGGGGTTTAAAAAGTGGTTACTCAACATGAGGCACGACCCGATTGACATTTTGAATCATTTTTGGTAAAGTCCAAAAAATCAATTTTCGGACGAAAAACGATGACCGCGGAGCTGTCGAACGTTCCCAAAACGGTCAATTCTGATGAAATTTTAACATTTAATCTTTTGACTGCAAATTACTGTTGGATGTGTATTATTACTTTTTCAACTAAAATAAGTGTGTTTAAAGTCATTTCTCTGCCTGAAATTGGTCAAAATTAAAGCTTCTGAGTAAGCAAAACTCTGTAAAAATGGCAATTTTGGTCACTGTGAGGGTTTAAAAAGTAGTTATTCAACATGAGGCACGACCCGATTGACATTTTGAATCATTTTGGGTAAAGTCCAAAAAATCAATTTTCGGAAGAAAAACGATGACCGCGGAGCTGTCGAACGTTCCCAAAATGGTCAATTCTCATGAAATTTTAACATTTAATCTTTTGACTGCAAATTACTGTTGGATGTGTATTATTACTTTTTCAACTAAAATAAGTGTGTTTAAAGTCATTCCTGTGCCTGAAATTGGTGAAAATTTAAGCTTCTGAGTAAGCAAAACTCTGTAAAAATGGCAATTTTGATCACTGTGAGGGTTTAAAAAGTGGTTACTCAACATGAGGCACGACCCGATTGACATTTTGAATCATTTTTGGTAAAGTCCAAAAAATCAATTTTCGGACGAAAAACGATGACCGCGGAGCTGTCGAAAGTTCCCAAAATGGTCAATTCTGATGAAATGTTAACATTTAATCTTTTGACTGCAAATTACTGTTGGATGTGAATTATTACTTTTTCAACTAAAATAAGTGTGTTTAAAGTCATTTCTCTGCCTGAAATTGGTCAAAATTAAAGCTTCTGAGTAAGCAAAACTCTGTAAAAATGGCAATTTTGGTCACTGTGAGGGTTTAAAAAGTAGTTATTCAACATGAGGCACGACCCGATTGACATTTTGAATCATTTTGGGTAAAGTCCAAAAAATCAATTTTCGGAAGAAAAACGATGACCGCGGAGCTGTCGAACGTTCCCAAAATGGCCAATTCTGATGAAATATTAACATTTAATCTTTTGACTGCAAATTACTGTTGGATGTGAATTATTACTTTTCCAACTAAAATAAGTGTGTTTAAAGTCATTTCTCTGCCTGAAATTGGTGAAAATTGAAGCTTCTTAGTAAGCAAAACTCTGTAAAAATGGCAATTTTGGTCACTGTGAGGGTTTAAAAAGTGGTTATTCAACATAAGGCACGACCCGATTGACATTTTGAATAATTTTGGGTAAAGTCCAAAAAATCAATTTTCGGAAGAAAAACGATGACTGCGGAGCTGTCGAACGTTCCCAAAATGGCCAATTCTGATGAAATATTAACATTTAATCTTTTGACTGCAAATTACTGTTGGATGTGTATTATTACTTTTTCAACTAAAATAAGTGTGTTTAAAGTCATTCCTGTGCCTGAAATTGGTGAAAATTTAAGCTTCTGAGTAAGCAAAACTCTGTAAAAATGGCAATTTTGGTCACTGTGAGGGTTTAAAAAGTGGTTACTCAACATGAGGCATGACCCGATTGACATTTTGAATCATTTTTGGTAAAGTCCAAAAAATCAATTTTCGGACGAAAAACGATGACCGCGGAGCTGTCGAACGTTCCCAAAATGGTCAATTCTGATGAAATGTTAACATTTAATCTTTTGACTGCAAATTACTGTTGGATGTGAATTATTACTTTTCCAACTAAAATAAGTGTGTTTAAAGTCATTTCTCTGCCTGAAATTGTTGAAAATTGAAGCTTCTTAGTAAGCAAAACTCTGTAAAAATGGCAATTTTGGTTACTGTGAGGGTTTAAAAAGTGGTTATTCAACATGAGGCACGACCCGATTGACATTTTGAATAATTTTTGGTAAAGTCCAAAAAATCAATTTTCGGACGAAAAACGATAACCGCGGAGCTGTCGAACGTTCCCAAAACGGTCAATTTTGATGAAATTTTAACATTTAATCTTTTGACTGCAAATTACTGTTGGATGTGAATTATTACTTTTTCAACTAAAATAAGTGTGTTTAAAGTCATTTCTGTGCCTGAAATTGGTCAAAATGGAAGCTTCTGAGTAAGCAAAACTCTGTAAAAATGGCAATTTTGGTCACTGTGAGGGTTTAAAAAGTGGTTATTCAACATAAGGCACGACCCGATTGACATTTTGAATCATTTTTGGTAAAGTCCAAAAAATCTATTTTCGAATGAAAAACGATGACCGCGGAGCTGTGGAACGTTCCCAAAATGGTCAATTCTGATGAAATTTTAACATTTAATCTTTTGACTGCAAATTACTGTTGGATGTGAATTATTACTTTTTCAACTAAAATAAGTGTGTTTAAAGTCATTCCTGTGCCTGAAATTGGTGAAAATTGAAGCTTCTGAGTAAGCAAAACTCTGTAAAAATGGCAATTTTGGTCACTGTGAGGGTTTAAAAAGGGGTTATTCAACATGAGGCACGACCCGATTGACATTTTGAATCGTTTTTGGTAAAGTCCAAAAAAATCTATTTTCGAACGAAAAACGATGACCGCGGAGCTGTCGAACGTTCCCAAAATGGTCAATTCTGATGAAATTTTAACATTTAATCTTTTGACTGCAAATTACTGTTGGATGTGAATTATTACTTTTTCAACTAAAATAAGTGTGTTTAAAGTCATTCCTGTGCCTGAAATTGGTGAAAATTGAAGCTTCTGAGTAAGCAAAACTCTGTAAAAATGGCAATTTTGGTCACTGTGAGGGTTTAAAAAGTGGTTATTCAACATGAGGCACGACCCGATTGACATTTTGAATCGTTTTTGGTAAAGTCCAAAAAATCTATTTTCGAACGAAAAACGATGACCGCGGAGCTGTCGAACGTTCCCAAAATGGTCAATTCTGATGAAATTTTAACATTTAATCTTTTGACTGCAAATTACTGTTGGATGTGAATTATTACTTTTTCAACTAAAATAAGTGTGTTTAAAGTCATTTCTGTGCCTGAAATTGGTCAAAATGGAAGCTTCTGAGTAAGCAAAACTCTGTAAAAATGGCAATTTTGGTCACTGTGAGGGTTTAAAAAGTGGTTATTCAACATAAGGCACGACCCGATTGACATTTTGAATCATTTTTGGTAAAGTCCAAAAAATCTATTTTCGAACGAAAAACGATGACCGCGGAGCTGTCGAACGTTCCCAAAATGGTCAATTCTGATGAAATTTTAACATTTAATCTTTTGACTGCAAATTACTGTTGGATGTGAATTATTACTTTTTCAACTAAAATAAGTGTGTTTAAAGTCATTCCTGTGCCTGAAATTGGTGAAAATTGAAGCTTCTGAGTAAGCAAAACTCTGTAAAAATGGCAATTTTGGTCACTGTGAGGGTTTAAAAAGTGGTTATTCAACATGAGGCACGACCCGATTGACATTTTGAATCATTTTTGGTAAAGTCCAAAAAATCAATTTTCGGACGAAAAACGATGACCGCGGAGCTGTTAAAGTTCCCAAAATGGTCAATTCTGATGAAATGTTAACATTTAATCTTTTGACTGCAAATTACTGTTGGATGTGAATTATTACTTTTCCAACTAAAATAAGTGTGTTTAAAGTCATTTCTCTGCCTGAAATTGTTGAAAATTGAAGCTTCTTAGTAAGCAAAACTCTGTAAAAATTGCAATTTTGGTCACTGTGAGGGTTTAAAAAGTGGTTATTCAACATGAGCCACGACCCGATTGACATTTTGAATAATTTTTGGTAAAGTTCAAAAAATCAATTTTCGGACGAAAAACGATGACCGCGGAGCTGTCGAACGTTCCCAAAATGGTCAATTCTGATGAAATTTTAACATTTAATCTTTTGACTGCAAATTACTGTTGGATGTGAATTATTACTTTTTCAACTAAAATAAGTGTGTTTAAAGTCATTTCTGTGCCTGAAATTGGTCAAAATGGAAGCTTCTGAGTAAGCAAAACTCTGTAAAAATGGCAATTTTGGTCACTGTGAGGGTTTAAAAAGTGGTTATTCAACATAAGGCACGACCCGATTGACATTTTGAATCATTTTTGGTAAAGTCCAAAAAATCTATTTTCGAACGAAAAACGATGACCGCGGAGCTGTCGAACGTTCCCAAAATGGTCAATTCTGATGAAATTTTAACATTTAATCTTTTGACTGCAAATTACTGTTGGATGTGTATTATTACTTTTTCAACTAAAATAAGTGTGTTTAAAATCATTCCTGTGCCTGAAATTGGTGAAAATTTAAGCTTCTGAGTAAGCAAAACTCTGTAAAAATGGCAATTTTGGTCACTGTGAGGGTTTAAAAAGTGGTTACTCAACATGAGGCACGACCCGATTGACATTTTGAATCATTTTTGGTAAAGTCCAAAAAATCAATTTTCGGACGAAAAACGATGACCGCGGAGCTGTCGAAAGTTCCCAAAATGGTCAATTCTGATGAAATGTTAACATTTAATCTTTTGACTGCAAATTACTGTTGGATGTGAATTATTACTTTTCCAACTAAAATAAGTGTGTTTAAAGTCATTTCTCTGCCTGAAATTGGTGAAAATTGAAGCTTCTTAGTAAGCAAAACTCTGTAAAAATGGCAATTTTGGTCACTGTGAGGGTTTAAAAAGTGGTTATTCAACATGAGGCACGACCCGATTGACATTTTGAATAATTTTTGGTAAAGTCCAAAAAATCAATTTTCGGACAAAAAACGATGACCGCGGAGCTGTCGAACGTTCCCAAAATGGTCAATTCTTATGAAATTTTAACATTTAATCTTTTGACTGCAAATTACTGTTGGATGTGTATTATTACTTTTTCAACTAAAATAAGTGTGTTTAAAGTCATTCCTGTGCCTGAAATTGGTGAAAATTTAAGCTTCTGAGTAAGCAAAACTCTGTAAAAATGGCAATTTTGGTCACTGTGAGGGTTTAAAAAGTGGTTATTCAACATGAGGCACGACCCGATTGACATTTTGAATAATTTTTGGTAAAGTCCAAAAAATCAATTTTCGGACGAAAAACGATAACCGCGGAGCTGTCGAACGTTCCCAAAATGGTTAATTTTGATGAAATTTTAACATTTAATCTTTTGACTGCAAATTACTGTTGGATGTGAATTATTACTTTTTCAACTAAAATAAGTGTGTTTAAAGTCATTTCTGTGCCTGAAATTGGTCAAAATGGAAGCTTCTGAGTAAGCAAAACTCTGTAAAAATGGCAATTTTGGTCACTGTGAGGGTTTAAAAAGTGGTTATTCAACATAAGGCACGACCCGATTGACATTTTGAATCATTTTTGGTAAAGTCCAAAAAATCTATTTTCGAATGAAAAACGATGACCGCGGAGCTGTCGAACGTTCCCAAAATGGTCAATTCTGATGAAATTTTAACATTTAATCTTTTGACTGCAAATTACTGTTGGATGTGAATTATTACTTTTTCAACTAAAATAAGTGTGTTTAAAGTCATTCCTGTGCCTGAAATTGGTGAAAATTGAAGCTTCTGAGTAAGCAAAACTCTGTAAAAATGGCAATTTTGGTCACTGTGAGGGTTTAAAAAGGGGTTATTCAACATGAGGCACGACCCGATTGACATTTTGAATCGTTTTTGGTAAAGTCCAAAAAATCTATTTTCGAACGAAAAACGATGACCGCGGAGCTGTCGAACGTTCCCAAAATGGTCAATTCTGATGAAATTTTAACATTTAATCTTTTGACTGCAAATTACTGTTGGATGTGAATTATTACTTTTTCAACTAAAATAAGTGTGTTTAAAGTCATTCCTGTGCCTGAAATTGGTGAAAATTGAAGCTTCTGAGTAAGCAAAACTCTGTAAAAATGGCAATTTTGGTCACTGTGAGGGTTTAAAAAGTGGTTATTCAACATGAGGCACGACCCGATTGACATTTTGAATCGTTTTTGGTAAAGTCCAAAAAATCAATTTTCGGACGAAAAACGATGACCGCGGAGCTGTCGAACGTTCCCAAAATGGTCAATTCTGATGAAATTTTAACATTTAATCTTTTGACTGCAAATTACTGTTGGATCTGAATTATTACTTTTTCAACTAAAATAAGTGTGTTTAAAGTCATTCCTGTGCCTGAAATTGGTGAAAATTTAAGCTTCTGAGTAAGCAAAACTCTGTAAAAATGGCAATTTTGGTCACTGTGAGGGTTTAAAAAGTGGTTACTCAACATGAGGCATGATTGACATTTTGAATCATTTTTGGTAAAGTCCAAAAAATCAATTTTCGGACGAAAAACGATTACCGCGGAGCTGTCGAAAGTTCCCAAAATGGTCAATTCTGATGAAATGTTAACATTTAATCTTTTGACTGCAAATTACTGTTGGATGTGAATTATTACTTTTCCAACTAAAATAAGTGTGTTTAAAGTCATTTCTCTGCCTGAAATTGGTGAAAATTGAAGCTTCTTAGTAAGCAAAACTCTGTAAAAATGGCAATTTTGGTCACTGTGAGGGTTTAAAAAGTGGTTATTCAACATGAGGCACGACCCGATTGACATTTTGAATAATTTTTGGTAAAGTCCAAAAAATCAATTTTCGGACGAAAAACGATGACCGCGGAGCTGTCGAACGTTCCCAAAATGGTCAATTCTGATGAAATTTTAACATTTAATCTTTTGACTGCAAATTACTGTTGGATGTGAATTATTACTTTTTCAACTAAAATAAGTGTGTTTAAAGTCATTTCTGTGCCTGAAATTAGTCAAAATGGAAGCTTCTGAGTAAGCAAAACTCTGTAAAAATGGCAATTTTGGTCACTGTGAGGGTTTAAAAAGTGGTTATTCAACATAAGGCACGACCCGATTGACATTTTGAATCATTTTTGGTAAAGTCCAAAAAATCTATTTTCGAACGAAAAACGATGACCGCGGAGCTGTCGAACGTTCCCAAAATGGTCAATTCTGATGAAATTTTAACATTTAATCTTTTGACTGCAAATTACTGTTGGATGTGAATTATTACTTTTTCAACTAAAATAAGTGTGTTTAAAGTCATTCCTGTGCCTGAAATTGGTGAAAATTGAAGCTTCTGAGTAAGCAAAACTCTGTAAAAATGGCAATTTTGGTCACTGTGAGGGTTTAAAAAGTGGTTACTCAACATGAGGCACGACCCGATTGACATTTTGAATCATTTTTGGTAAAGTCCAAAAAATCAATTTTCGGACGAAAAACGATGACCGCGGAGCTGTCGAACGTTCCCAAAATGGTCAATTCTGATGAAATTTTAACATTTAATCTTTTGACTGCAAATTACTGTTGGATGTGTAATATTACTTTTTCAACTAAAATAAGTGTGTTTAAAGTCATTCCTGTGCCTGAAATTGGTGAAAATTGAAGCTTCTGAGTAAGCAAAACTCTGTAAAAATTGCAATTTTGGTCACTGTGAGGGTTTAAAAAGTGGTTATTCAACATGAGCCACGACCCGATTGACATTTTGAATAATTTTTGGTAAAGTTCAAAAAATCAATTTTCGGACGAAAAACGATGACCGCGGAGCTGTCGAACGTTCCCAAAATGGTCAATTCTGATGAAATGTTAACATTTAATCTTTTGACTGCAAATTACTGTTGGATGCGAATTATTACTTTTCCAACTAAAATAAGTGTGTTTAAAGTCATTTCTCTGCCTGAAATTGTTGAAAATTGAAGCTTCTTAGTAAGCAAAACTCTGTAAAAATTGCAATTTTGGTCACTGTGAGGGTTTAAAAAGGGGTTATTCAACATGAGGCACGACCCGATTGACATTTTGAATCGTTTTTGGTAAAGTCCAAAAAATCAATTTTCGGACGAAAAACGATGACCGCGGAGCTGTCGAACGTTCCCAAAACGGTCAATTCTGATGAAATTTTAACATTTAATCTTTTGACTGCAAATTACTGTTGGATGTGTATTATTACTTTTTCAACTAAAATAAGTGTGTTTAAAGTCATTTCTCTGCCTGAAATTGGTCAAAATTAAAGCTTCTGAGTAAGCAAAACTCTGTAAAAATGGCAATTTTGGTCACTGTGAGGGTTTAAAAAGTAGTTATTCAACATGAGGCACGACCCGATTGACATTTTGAATCATTTTGGGTAAAGTCCAAAAAATCAATTTTCGGAAGAAAAACGATGACCGCGGAGCTGTCGAACGTTCCCAAAATGGTCAATTCTCATGAAATTTTAACATTTAATCTTTTGACTGCAAATTACTGTTGGATGTGTATTATTACTTTTTCAACTAAAATAAGTGTGTTTAAAGTCATTCCTGTGCCTGAAATTGGTGAAAATTTAAGCTTCTGAGTAAGCAAAACTCTGTAAAAATGGCAATTTTGATCACTGTGAGGGTTTAAAAAGTGGTTACTCAACATGAGGCACGACCCGATTGACATTTTGAATCATTTTTGGTAAAGTCCAAAAAATCAATTTTCGGACGAAAAACGATGACCGCGGAGCTGTCGAAAGTTCCCAAAATGGTCAATTCTGATGAAATGTTAACATTTAATCTTTTGACTGCAAATTACTGTTGGATGTGAATTATTACTTTTTCAACTAAAATAAGTGTGTTTAAAGTCATTTCTCTGCCTGAAATTGGTCAAAATTAAAGCTTCTGAGTAAGCAAAACTCTGTAAAAATGGCAATTTTGGTCACTGTGAGGGTTTAAAAAGTAGTTATTCAACATGAGGCACGACCCGATTGACATTTTGAATCATTTTGGGTAAAGTCCAAAAAATCAATTTTCGGAAGAAAAACGATGACCGCGGAGCTGTCGAACGTTCCCAAAATGGCCAATTCTGATGAAATATTAACATTTAATCTTTTGACTGCAAATTACTGTTGGATGTGAATTATTACTTTTCCAACTAAAATAAGTGTGTTTAAAGTCATTTCTCTGCCTGAAATTGGTGAAAATTGAAGCTTCTTAGTAAGCAAAACTCTGTAAAAATGGCAATTTTGGTCACTGTGAGGGTTTAAAAAGTGGTTATTCAACATAAGGCACGACCCGATTGACATTTTGAATAATTTTGGGTAAAGTCCAAAAAATCAATTTTCGGAAGAAAAACGATGACTGCGGAGCTGTCGAACGTTCCCAAAATGGCCAATTCTGATGAAATATTAACATTTAATCTTTTGACTGCAAATTACTGTTGGATGTGTATTATTACTTTTTCAACTAAAATAAGTGTGTTTAAAGTCATTCCTGTGCCTGAAATTGGTGAAAATTTAAGCTTCTGAGTAAGCAAAACTCTGTAAAAATGGCAATTTTGGTCACTGTGAGGGTTTAAAAAGTGGTTACTCAACATGAGGCATGACCCGATTGACATTTTGAATCATTTTTGGTAAAGTCCAAAAAATCAATTTTCGGACGAAAAACGATGACCGCGGAGCTGTCGAACGTTCCCAAAATGGTCAATTCTGATGAAATGTTAACATTTAATCTTTTGACTGCAAATTACTGTTGGATGTGAATTATTACTTTTCCAACTAAAATAAGTGTGTTTAAAGTCATTTCTCTGCCTGAAATTGTTGAAAATTGAAGCTTCTTAGTAAGCAAAACTCTGTAAAAATGGCAATTTTGGTTACTGTGAGGGTTTAAAAAGTGGTTATTCAACATGAGGCACGACCCGATTGACATTTTGAATAATTTTTGGTAAAGTCCAAAAAATCAATTTTCGGACGAAAAACGATAACCGCGGAGCTGTCGAACGTTCCCAAAACGGTCAATTTTGATGAAATTTTAACATTTAATCTTTTGACTGCAAATTACTGTTGGATGTGAATTATTACTTTTTCAACTAAAATAAGTGTGTTTAAAGTCATTTCTGTGCCTGAAATTGGTCAAAATGGAAGCTTCTGAGTAAGCAAAACTCTGTAAAAATGGCAATTTTGGTCACTGTGAGGGTTTAAAAAGTGGTTATTCAACATAAGGCACGACCCGATTGACATTTTGAATCATTTTTGGTAAAGTCCAAAAAATCTATTTTCGAATGAAAAACGATGACCGCGGAGCTGTGGAACGTTCCCAAAATGGTCAATTCTGATGAAATTTTAACATTTAATCTTTTGACTGCAAATTACTGTTGGATGTGAATTATTACTTTTTCAACTAAAATAAGTGTGTTTAAAGTCATTCCTGTGCCTGAAATTGGTGAAAATTGAAGCTTCTGAGTAAGCAAAACTCTGTAAAAATGGCAATTTTGGTCACTGTGAGGGTTTAAAAAGGGGTTATTCAACATGAGGCACGACCCGATTGACATTTTGAATCGTTTTTGGTAAAGTCCAAAAAAATCTATTTTCGAACGAAAAACGATGACCGCGGAGCTGTCGAACGTTCCCAAAATGGTCAATTCTGATGAAATTTTAACATTTAATCTTTTGACTGCAAATTACTGTTGGATGTGAATTATTACTTTTTCAACTAAAATAAGTGTGTTTAAAGTCATTCCTGTGCCTGAAATTGGTGAAAATTGAAGCTTCTGAGTAAGCAAAACTCTGTAAAAATGGCAATTTTGGTCACTGTGAGGGTTTAAAAAGTGGTTATTCAACATGAGGCACGACCCGATTGACATTTTGAATCGTTTTTGGTAAAGTCCAAAAAATCTATTTTCGAACGAAAAACGATGACCGCGGAGCTGTCGAACGTTCCCAAAATGGTCAATTCTGATGAAATTTTAACATTTAATCTTTTGACTGCAAATTACTGTTGGATGTGAATTATTACTTTTTCAACTAAAATAAGTGTGTTTAAAGTCATTTCTGTGCCTGAAATTGGTCAAAATGGAAGCTTCTGAGTAAGCAAAACTCTGTAAAAATGGCAATTTTGGTCACTGTGAGGGTTTAAAAAGTGGTTATTCAACATAAGGCACGACCCGATTGACATTTTGAATCATTTTTGGTAAAGTCCAAAAAATCTATTTTCGAACGAAAAACGATGACCGCGGAGCTGTCGAACGTTCCCAAAATGGTCAATTCTGATGAAATTTTAACATTTAATCTTTTGACTGCAAATTACTGTTGGATGTGAATTATTACTTTTTCAACTAAAATAAGTGTGTTTAAAGTCATTCCTGTGCCTGAAATTGGTGAAAATTGAAGCTTCTGAGTAAGCAAAACTCTGTAAAAATGGCAATTTTGGTCACTGTGAGGGTTTAAAAAGTGGTTATTCAACATGAGGCACGACCCGATTGACATTTTGAATCATTTTTGGTAAAGTCCAAAAAATCAATTTTCGGACGAAAAACGATGACCGCGGAGCTGTTAAAGTTCCCAAAATGGTCAATTCTGATGAAATGTTAACATTTAATCTTTTGACTGCAAATTACTGTTGGATGTGAATTATTACTTTTCCAACTAAAATAAGTGTGTTTAAAGTCATTTCTCTGCCTGAAATTGTTGAAAATTGAAGCTTCTTAGTAAGCAAAACTCTGTAAAAATTGCAATTTTGGTCACTGTGAGGGTTTAAAAAGTGGTTATTCAACATGAGCCACGACCCGATTGACATTTTGAATAATTTTTGGTAAAGTTCAAAAAATCAATTTTCGGACGAAAAACGATGACCGCGGAGCTGTCGAACGTTCCCAAAATGGTCAATTCTGATGAAATTTTAACATTTAATCTTTTGACTGCAAATTACTGTTGGATGTGAATTATTACTTTTTCAACTAAAATAAGTGTGTTTAAAGTCATTTCTGTGCCTGAAATTGGTCAAAATGGAAGCTTCTGAGTAAGCAAAACTCTGTAAAAATGGCAATTTTGGTCACTGTGAGGGTTTAAAAAGTGGTTATTCAACATAAGGCACGACCCGATTGACATTTTGAATCATTTTTGGTAAAGTCCAAAAAATCTATTTTCGAACGAAAAACGATGACCGCGGAGCTGTCGAACGTTCCCAAAATGGTCAATTCTGATGAAATTTTAACATTTAATCTTTTGACTGCAAATTACTGTTGGATGTGTATTATTACTTTTTCAACTAAAATAAGTGTGTTTAAAATCATTCCTGTGCCTGAAATTGGTGAAAATTTAAGCTTCTGAGTAAGCAAAACTCTGTAAAAATGGCAATTTTGGTCACTGTGAGGGTTTAAAAAGTGGTTACTCAACATGAGGCACGACCCGATTGACATTTTGAATCATTTTTGGTAAAGTCCAAAAAATCAATTTTCGGACGAAAAACGATGACCGCGGAGCTGTCGAAAGTTCCCAAAATGGTCAATTCTGATGAAATGTTAACATTTAATCTTTTGACTGCAAATTACTGTTGGATGTGAATTATTACTTTTCCAACTAAAATAAGTGTGTTTAAAGTCATTTCTCTGCCTGAAATTGGTGAAAATTGAAGCTTCTTAGTAAGCAAAACTCTGTAAAAATGGCAATTTTGGTCACTGTGAGGGTTTAAAAAGTGGTTATTCAACATGAGGCACGACCCGATTGACATTTTGAATAATTTTTGGTAAAGTCCAAAAAATCAATTTTCGGACAAAAAACGATGACCGCGGAGCTGTCGAACGTTCCCAAAATGGTCAATTCTTATGAAATTTTAACATTTAATCTTTTGACTGCAAATTACTGTTGGATGTGTATTATTACTTTTTCAACTAAAATAAGTGTGTTTAAAGTCATTCCTGTGCCTGAAATTGGTGAAAATTTAAGCTTCTGAGTAAGCAAAACTCTGTAAAAATGGCAATTTTGGTCACTGTGAGGGTTTAAAAAGTGGTTATTCAACATGAGGCACGACCCGATTGACATTTTGAATAATTTTTGGTAAAGTCCAAAAAATCAATTTTCGGACGAAAAACGATAACCGCGGAGCTGTCGAACGTTCCCAAAATGGTTAATTTTGATGAAATTTTAACATTTAATCTTTTGACTGCAAATTACTGTTGGATGTGAATTATTACTTTTTCAACTAAAATAAGTGTGTTTAAAGTCATTTCTGTGCCTGAAATTGGTCAAAATGGAAGCTTCTGAGTAAGCAAAACTCTGTAAAAATGGCAATTTTGGTCACTGTGAGGGTTTAAAAAGTGGTTATTCAACATAAGGCACGACCCGATTGACATTTTGAATCATTTTTGGTAAAGTCCAAAAAATCTATTTTCGAATGAAAAACGATGACCGCGGAGCTGTCGAACGTTCCCAAAATGGTCAATTCTGATGAAATTTTAACATTTAATCTTTTGACTGCAAATTACTGTTGGATGTGAATTATTACTTTTTCAACTAAAATAAGTGTGTTTAAAGTCATTCCTGTGCCTGAAATTGGTGAAAATTGAAGCTTCTGAGTAAGCAAAACTCTGTAAAAATGGCAATTTTGGTCACTGTGAGGGTTTAAAAAGGGGTTATTCAACATGAGGCACGACCCGATTGACATTTTGAATCGTTTTTGGTAAAGTCCAAAAAATCTATTTTCGAACGAAAAACGATGACCGCGGAGCTGTCGAACGTTCCCAAAATGGTCAATTCTGATGAAATTTTAACATTTAATCTTTTGACTGCAAATTACTGTTGGATGTGAATTATTACTTTTTCAACTAAAATAAGTGTGTTTAAAGTCATTCCTGTGCCTGAAATTGGTGAAAATTGAAGCTTCTGAGTAAGCAAAACTCTGTAAAAATGGCAATTTTGGTCACTGTGAGGGTTTAAAAAGTGGTTATTCAACATGAGGCACGACCCGATTGACATTTTGAATCGTTTTTGGTAAAGTCCAAAAAATCAATTTTCGGACGAAAAACGATGACCGCGGAGCTGTCGAACGTTCCCAAAATGGTCAATTCTGATGAAATTTTAACATTTAATCTTTTGACTGCAAATTACTGTTGGATCTGAATTATTACTTTTTCAACTAAAATAAGTGTGTTTAAAGTCATTCCTGTGCCTGAAATTGGTGAAAATTTAAGCTTCTGAGTAAGCAAAACTCTGTAAAAATGGCAATTTTGGTCACTGTGAGGGTTTAAAAAGTGGTTACTCAACATGAGGCATGATTGACATTTTGAATCATTTTTGGTAAAGTCCAAAAAATCAATTTTCGGACGAAAAACGATTACCGCGGAGCTGTCGAAAGTTCCCAAAATGGTCAATTCTGATGAAATGTTAACATTTAATCTTTTGACTGCAAATTACTGTTGGATGTGAATTATTACTTTTCCAACTAAAATAAGTGTGTTTAAAGTCATTTCTCTGCCTGAAATTGGTGAAAATTGAAGCTTCTTAGTAAGCAAAACTCTGTAAAAATGGCAATTTTGGTCACTGTGAGGGTTTAAAAAGTGGTTATTCAACATGAGGCACGACCCGATTGACATTTTGAATAATTTTTGGTAAAGTCCAAAAAATCAATTTTCGGACGAAAAACGATGACCGCGGAGCTGTCGAACGTTCCCAAAATGGTCAATTCTGATGAAATTTTAACATTTAATCTTTTGACTGCAAATTACTGTTGGATGTGAATTATTACTTTTTCAACTAAAATAAGTGTGTTTAAAGTCATTTCTGTGCCTGAAATTAGTCAAAATGGAAGCTTCTGAGTAAGCAAAACTCTGTAAAAATGGCAATTTTGGTCACTGTGAGGGTTTAAAAAGTGGTTATTCAACATAAGGCACGACCCGATTGACATTTTGAATCATTTTTGGTAAAGTCCAAAAAATCTATTTTCGAACGAAAAACGATGACCGCGGAGCTGTCGAACGTTCCCAAAATGGTCAATTCTGATGAAATTTTAACATTTAATCTTTTGACTGCAAATTACTGTTGGATGTGAATTATTACTTTTTCAACTAAAATAAGTGTGTTTAAAGTCATTCCTGTGCCTGAAATTGGTGAAAATTGAAGCTTCTGAGTAAGCAAAACTCTGTAAAAATGGCAATTTTGGTCACTGTGAGGGTTTAAAAAGTGGTTACTCAACATGAGGCACGACCCGATTGACATTTTGAATCATTTTTGGTAAAGTCCAAAAAATCAATTTTCGGACGAAAAACGATGACCGCGGAGCTGTCGAACGTTCCCAAAATGGTCAATTCTGATGAAATTTTAACATTTAATCTTTTGACTGCAAATTACTGTTGGATGTGTAATATTACTTTTTCAACTAAAATAAGTGTGTTTAAAGTCATTCCTGTGCCTGAAATTGGTGAAAATTGAAGCTTCTGAGTAAGCAAAACTCTGTAAAAATTGCAATTTTGGTCACTGTGAGGGTTTAAAAAGTGGTTATTCAACATGAGCCACGACCCGATTGACATTTTGAATAATTTTTGGTAAAGTTCAAAAAATCAATTTTCGGACGAAAAACGATGACCGCGGAGCTGTCGAACGTTCCCAAAATGGTCAATTCTGATGAAATGTTAACATTTAATCTTTTGACTGCAAATTACTGTTGGATGCGAATTATTACTTTTCCAACTAAAATAAGTGTGTTTAAAGTCATTTCTCTGCCTGAAATTGTTGAAAATTGAAGCTTCTTAGTAAGCAAAACTCTGTAAAAATTGCAATTTTGGTCACTGTGAGGGTTTAAAAAGTGGTTATTCAACATGAGCCACGACCCGATTGACATTTTGAATAATTTTTGGTAAAGTCCAAAAAATCAATTTTCGGACGAAAAACGATGACCGCGGAGCTGTCGAACGTTCCCAAAATGGTCAATTCTGATGAAATTTTAACATTTAATCTTTTGACTGCAAATTACTGTTGGATGTGAATTATTACTTTTTCAACTAAAATAAGTGTGTTTAAAGTCATTTCTGTGCCTGAAATTGGTCAAAATGGAAGCTTCTGAGTAAGCAAAACTCTGTAAAAATGGCAATTTTGGTCACTGTGAGGGTTTAAAAAGTGGTTATTCAACATAAGGCACGACCAGATTGACATTTTGAATCATTTTTGGTAAAGTCCAAAAAATCTATTTTCGAACGAAAAACGATGACCGCGGAGCTGTCGAACGTTTCCAAAATGGTCAATTCTGATGAAATTTTAACATTTAATCTTTTGACTTCAAATTACTGTTGGATGTGTAATATTACTTTTTCAACTAAAATAAGTGTGTTTAAAGTCATTCCTGTGCCTGAAATTGGTGAAAATTTAAGCTTCTGAGTAAGCAAAACTCTGTAAAAATGGCAATTTTGGTCACTGTGATGGTTTAAAAAGTGGTTACTCAACATGAGGCACGACCCGATTGACATTTTGAATCATTTTTGGTAAAGTCCAAAAAATCAATTTTCGGACGAAAAACGATGACCGCGGAGCTGTCGAAAGTTCCCAAAATGGTCAATTCTGATGAAATGTTAACATTTAATCTTTTGACTGCAAATTACTGTTGGATGTGAATTATTACTTTTCCAACTAAAATAAGTGTGTTTAAAGTCATTTCTCTGCCTGAAATTGGTGAAAATTTAAGCTTCTTAGTAAGCAAAACTCTGTAAAAATGGCAATTTTGGTCACTGTGAGGGTTTAAAAAGTGGTTATTCAACATGAGGCACGACCCGATTGACATTTTGAATCTTTTTTGGTAAAGTCCAAAAAATCAATTTTCGGACGAAAAACGATGACCGCGGAGCTGTCGAAAGATCCCAAAATGGTCAATTCTGATGAAATGTTAACATTTAATCTTTTGACTGCAAATTACTGTTGGATGTGAATTATTACTTTTCCAACTAAAATAAGTGTGTTTAAAGTCATTTCTCTGCCTGAAATTGTTGAAAATTGAAGCTTCTTAGTAAGCAAAACTCTGTAAAAATGGCAATTTTGGTCACTGTGAGGGTTTAAAAAGTGGTTATTCAACATGAGGCACGACCCGATTGACATTTTGAATAATTTTTGGTAAAGTCCAAAAAATCAATTTTCGGACGAAAAACGATGACCGCGGAGCTGTCGAACGTTCCCAAAATGGTCAATTCTGATGAAATTTTAACATTTAATCTTTTGACTGTAAATTACTGTTGGATGTGAATTATTACTTTTTCAACTAAAATAAGTGTGTTTAAAGTCATTCCTTTGCCTGAAATTGGTGAAAATTGAAGCTTCTGAGTAAGCAAAACTCTGTAAAAATGGCAATTTTGGTCACTGTGAGGGTTTAAAAAGTGGTTATTCAACATGAGGCACGACCCGATTGACATTTTGAATCGTTTTTGGTAAAGTCCAAAAAATCTATTTTCGAACGAAAAACGATGACCGCGGAGCTGTCGAACGTTCCCAAAATGGTCAATTCTGATGAAATTTTAACATTTAATCTTTTGACTGCAAATTACTGTTGGATGTGAATTATTACTTTTTCAACTAAAATAAGTGTGTTTAAAGTCATTCCTGTGCCTGAAATTGGTGAAAATTTAAGCTTCTGAGTAAGCAAAACTCTGTAAAAATGGCAATTTTGGTCACTGTGGGGGTTTAAAAAGTGGTTACTCAACATGAGGCACGACCCGATTGACATTTTGAATCATTTTTGGTAAAGTCCAAAAAATCAATTTTCGGACGAAAAACGATGACCGCGGAGCTGTCGAAAGTTCCCAAAATGGTCAATTCTGATGAAATGTTAACATTTAATCTTTTGACTGCAAATTACTGTTGGATGTGAATTATTACTTTTTCAACTAAAATAAGTGTGTTTAAAGTCATTTCTCTGCCTGAAATTGGTCAAAATTAAAGCTTCTGAGTAAGCAAAACTCTGTAAAAATGGCAATTTTGGTCACTGTGAGGGTTTAAAAAGTAGTTATTCAACATGAGGCACGACCCGATTGACATTTTGAATCATTTTGGGTAAAGTCCAAAAAATCAATTTTCGGAAGAAAAACGATGACCGCGGAGCTGTCGAACGTTCCCAAAATGGCCAATTCTGATGAAATATTAACATGTAATCTTTTGACTGCAAATTACTGTTGGATGTGAATTATTACTTTTCCAACTAAAATAAGTGTGTTTAAAGTCATTTCTCTGCCTGAAATTGGTGAAAATTGAAGCTTCTTAGTAAGCAAAACTCTGTAAAAATGGCAATTTTGGTCACTGTGAGGGTTTAAAAAGTGGTTATTCAACATGAGGCACGACCCGATTGACATTTTGAATAATTTTTGGTAAAGTCCAAAAAATCAATTTTCGGACGAAAAACGATGACCGCGGAGCTGTCGAACGTTCCCAAAATGGTCAATTCTGATGAAATATTAACATTTAATCTTTTGACTGCAAATTACTGTTGGATGTGAATTATTACTTTTTAAACTAAAATAAGTGTGTTTAAAGTCATTTCTCTGCCTGAAATTGGTGAAAATTGAAGCTTCTGAGTAAGCAAAACTCTGTAAAAATGGCAATTTTGGTCACTGTGAGGGTTTAAAAAGTGGTTATTCAACATGAGGCACGACCCGATTGACATTTTGAATCGTTTTTGGTAAAGTCCAAAAAATCTATTTTCGAACGAAAAACGATGACCGCGGAGCTGTCGAACGTTCCCAAAATGGTCAATTCTGATGAAATTTTAACATTTAATCTTTTGACTGCAAATTACTGTTGGATGTGAATTATTACTTTTTCAACTAAAATAAGTGTGTTTAAAGTCATTCCTGTGCATGAAATTGGTGAAAATTTAAGCTTCTGAGTAAGCAAAACTCTGTAAAAATGGCAATTTTGGTCACTGTGAGGGTTTAAAAAGTGGTTACTCAACATGAGGCACGACCCGATTGACATTTTGAATCATTTTTGGTAAAGTCCAAAAAATCAATTTTCGGACGAAAAACGATGACCGCGGAGCTGTCGAAAGTTCCCAAAATGGTCAATTCTGATGAAATGTTAACATTTAATCTTTTGACTGCAAATTACTGTTGGATGTGAATTATTACTTTTTCAACTAAAATAAGTGTGTTTAAAGTCATTCCTGTGCCTGAAATTGGTGAAAATTTAAGCTTCTGAGTAAGCAAAACTCTGTAAAAATGGCAATTTTGGTCACTGTGAGGGTTTAAAAAGTGGTTACTCAACATGAGGCATGACCCGATTGACATTTTGAATCATTTTTGGTAAAGTCCAAAAAATCAATTTTCGGACGAAAAACGATGACCGCGGAGCTGTCGAACGTTCCCAAAATGGTCAATTCTGATGAAATGTTAACATTTAATCTTTTGACTGCAAATTACTGTTGGATGTGAATTATTACTTTTCCAACTAAAATAAGTGTGTTTAAAGTCATTTCTCTGCCTGAAATTGTTGAAAATTGAAGCTTCTTAGTAAGCAAAACTCTGTAAAAATGGCAATTTTGGTTACTGTGAGGGTTTAAAAAGTGGTTATTCAACATGAGGCACGACCCGATTGACATTTTGAATAATTTTTGGTAAAGTCCAAAAAATCAATTTTCGGACGAAAAACGATAACCGCGGAGCTGTCGAACGTTCCCAAAATGGTCAATTCTGATGAAATTTTAACATTTAATCTTTTGACTGCAAATTACTGTTGGATGTGAATTATTACTTTTTCAACTAAAATAAGTGTGTTTAAAGTCATTTCTGTGCCTGAAATTGGTCAAAATGGAAGCTTCTGAGTAAGCAAAACTCTGTAAAAATGGCAATTTTGGTCACTGTGAGGGTTTAAAAAGTGGTTATTCAACATAAGGCACGACCCGATTGACATTTTGAATCATTTTTGGTAAAGTCCAAAAAATCTATTTTCGAATGAAAAACGATGACCGCGGAGCTGTCGAACGTTCCCAAAATGGTCAATTCTGATGAAATTTTAACATTTAATCTTTTGACTGCAAATTACTGTTGGATGTGAATTATTACTTTTTCAACTAAAATAAGTGTGTTTAAAGTCATTCCTGTGCCTGAAATTGGTGAAAATTGAAGCTTCTGAGTAAGCAAAACTCTGTAAAAATGGCAATTTTGGTCACTGTGAGGGTTTAAAAAGGGGTTATTCAACATGAGGCACGACCCGATTGACATTTTGAATCGTTTTTGGTAAAGTCCAAAAAATCTATTTTCGAACGAAAAACGATGACCGCGGAGCTGTCGAACGTTCCCAAAATGGTCAATTCTGATGAAATTTTAACATTTAATCTTTTGACTGCAAATTACTGTTGGATGTGAATTATTACTTTTTCAACTAAAATAAGTGTGTTTAAAGTCATTCCTGTGCCTGAAATTGGTGAAAATTGAAGCTTCTGAGTAAGCAAAACTCTGTAAAAATGGCAATTTTGGTCACTGTGAGGGTTTAAAAAGTGGTTATTCAACATGAGGCACGACCCGATTGACATTTTGAATCGTTTTTGGTAAAGTCCAAAAAATCTATTTTCGAACGAAAAACGATGACCGCGGAGCTGTCGAACGTTCCCAAAATGGTCAATTCTGATGAAATTTTAACATTTAATCTTTTGACTGCAAATTACTGTTGGATGTGAATTATTACTTTTTCAACTAAAATAAGTGTGTTTAAAGTCATTCCTGTGCCTGAAATTGGTGAAAATGTAAGCTTCTGAGTAAGCAAAACTCTGTAAAAATGGCAATTTTGGTCACTGTGAGGGTTTAAAAAGTGGTTACTCAACATGAGGCACGACCCGATTGACATTTTGAATCATTTTTGGTAAAGTCCAAAAAATCCATTTTCGGACGAAAAACGATGACCGCGGAGCTGTCGAACGTTCCCAAAATGGTCAATTCTGATGAAATTTTAACATTTAATCTTTTGACTGCAAATTACTGTTGGATGTGTATTATTACTTTTTCAACTAAAATAAGTGTGTTTAAAGTCATTCCTGTGCCTGAAATTGGTGAAAATTTAAGCTTCTGAGTAAGCAAAACTCTGTAAAAATGGCAATTTTGGTCACTGTGAGGGTTTAAAAAGTGGTTACTCAACATGAGGCACGACCCGATTGACATTTTGAATCATTTTTGGTTAAGTCCAAAAAATCAATTTTCGGACGAAAAACGATGACCGCGGAGCTGTCGAAAGTTCCCAAAATGGTCAATTCTGATGAAATGTTAACATTTAATCTTTTGACTGCAAATTACTGTTGGATGTGAATTATTACTTTTCCAACTAAAATAAGTGTGTTTAAAGTCATTTCTCTGCCTGAAATTGTTGAAAATTGAAGCTTCTTAGTAAGCAAAACTCTGTAAAAATGGCAATTTTGGTCACTGTGAGGGTTTAAAAAGTGGTTATTCAACATGAGGCACGACCCGATTGACATTTTGAATAATTTTTGGTAAAGTCCAAAAAATCAATTTTCGGACGAAAAACGATGACTGCGGAGCTGTCGAACGTTCCCAAAATGGTCAATTCTGATGAAATTTTAACATTTAATCTTTTGACTGCAAATTACTGTTGGATGTGAATTATTACTTTTTCAACTAAAATAAGTGTGTTTAAAGTCATTTCTGTGCCTGAAATTGGTCAAAATGGAAGCTTCTGAGTAAGCAAAACTCTGTAAAAATGGCAATTTTGGTCACTGTGAGGGTTTAAAAAGTGGTTATTCAACATAAGGCACGACCCGATTGACATTTTGAATCATTTTTGGTAAAGTCCAAAAAATCTATTTTCGAACGAAAAACGATGACCGCGGAGCTGTCGAACGTTCCCAAAATGGTCAATTCTGATGAAATTTTAACATTTAATCTTTTGACTGCAAATTACTGTTGGATGTGAATTATTACTTTTTCAACTAAAATAAGTGTGTTTAAAGTCATTCCTGTGCCTGAAATTGGTGAAAATTGAAGCTTCTGAGTAAGCAAAACTCTGTAAAAATGGCAATTTTGGTCACTGTGAGGGTTTAAAAAGTGGTTATTCAACATGAGGCACGACCCGATTGACATTTTGAATCATTTTTGGTAAAGTCCAAAAAATCAATTTTCGGACGAAAAACGATGACCGCGGAGCTGTCGAACGTTCCCAAAATGGTCAATTCTGATGAAATTTTAACATTTAATCTTTTGACTGCAAATTACTGTTGGATGTGTAATATTACTTTTTCAACTAAAATAAGTGTGTTTAAAGTCATTCCTGTGCCTGAAATTGGTGAAAATTGAAGCTTCTGAGTAAGCAAAACTCTGTAAAAATTGCAATTTTGGTCACTGTGAGGGTTTAAAAAGTGGTTATTCAACATGAGCCACGACCCGATTGACATTTTGAATAATTTTTGGTAAAGTTCAAAAAATCAATTTTCGGACGAAAAACGATGACCGCGGAGCTGTCGAACGTTCCCAAAATGGTCAATTCTGATGAAATTTTAACATTTAATCTTTTGACTGCAAATTACTGTTGGATGTGAATTATTACTTTTTCAACTAAAATAAGTGTGTTTAAAGTCATTTCTGTGCCTGAAATTGGTCAAAATGGAAGCTTCTGAGTAAGCAAAACTCTGTAAAAATGGCAATTTTGGTCACTGTGAGGGTTTAAAAAGTGGTTATTCAACATAAGGCACGACCCGATTGACATTTTGAATCATTTATGCTAAAGTCCAAAAAATCTATTTTCGAACGAAAAACGATGACCGCGGAGCTGTCGAACGTTCCCAAAATGGTCAATTCTGATGAAATTTTAACATTTAATCTTTTGACTGCAAATTACTGTTGGATGTGTATTATTACTTTTTCAACTAAAATAAGTGTGTTTAAAGTCATTCCTGTGCCTGAAATTGGTGAAAATTTAAGCTTCTGAGTAAGCAAAACTCTGTAAAAATGGCAATTTTGGTCACTGTGAGGGTTTAAAAAGTGGTTACTCAACATGAGGCACGACCCGATTGACATTTTGAATCATTTTTGGTAAAGTCCAAAAAATCAATTTTCGGACGAAAAACGATGACCGCGGAGCTGTCGAAAGTTCCCAAAATGGTCAATTCTGATGAAATGTTAACATTTAATCTTTTGACTGCAAATTACTGTTGGATGTGAATTATTACTTTTCCAACTAAAATAAGTGTGTTTAAAGTCATTTCTCTGCCTGAAATTGGTGAAAATTGAAGCTTCTTAGTAAGCAAAACTCTGTAAAAATGGCAATTTTGGTCACTGTGAGGGTTTAAAAAGTGGTTATTCAACATGAGGCACGACCCGATTGACATTTTGAATAATTTTTGGTAAAGTCCAAAAAATCAATTTTCGGACGAAAAACGATGACCGCGGAGCTGTCGAACGTTCCCAAAATGGTCAATTCTGATGAAATTTTAACATTTAATCTTTTGACTGCAAATTACTGTTGGATGTGTATTATTACTTTTTCAACTAAAATAAGTGTGTTTAAAGTCATTCCTGTGCCTGAAATTGGTGAAAATTTAAGCTTCTGAGTAAGCAAAACTCTGTAAAAATGGCAATTTTGGTCACTGTGAGGGTTTAAAAAGTGGTTACTTAACATGAGGCACGACCCGATTGACATTTTGAATCATTTTTGGTAAAGTCCAAAAAATCAATTTTCGGACGAAAAACGATGACCGCGGAGCTGTCGAAAGTTCCCAAAATGGTCAATTCTGATGAAATGTTAACATTTAATCTTTTGACTGCAAATTACTGTTGGATGTGAATTATTACTTTTCCAACTAAAATAAGTGTGTTTAAAGTCATTTCTCTGCCTGAAATTGTTGAAAATTGAAGCTTCTTAGTAAGCAAAACTCTGTAAAAATGGCAATTTTGGTCACTGTGAGGGTTTAAAAAGTGGTTATTCAACATGAGGCACGACCCGATTGACATTTTGAATAATTTTTGGTAAAGTCCAAAAAATCAATTTTCGGACGAAAAACGATGACCGCGGAGCTGTCGAACGTTCCCAAAATGGTCAATTCTGATGAAATTTTAACATTTAATCTTTTGACTGCAAATTACTGTTGGATGTGAATTATTACTTTTTCAACTAAAATAAGTGTGTTTAAAGTCATTCCTGTGCCTGAAATTGGTGAAAATTTAAGCTTCTGAGTAAGCAAAACTCTGTAAAAATGGCAATTTTGGTCACTGTGGGGGTTTAAAAAGTGGTTACTCAACATGAGGCACGACCCGATTGACATTTTGAATCATTTTTGGTAAAGTCCAAAAAATCAATTTTCGGACGAAAAACGATGACCGCGGAGCTGTCGAAAGTTCCCAAAATGGTCAATTCTGATGAAATGTTAACATTTAATCTTTTGACTGCAAATTACTGTTGGATGTGAATTATTACTTTTTCAACTAAAATAAGTGTGTTTAAAGTCATTTCTCTGCCTGAAATTGGTCAAAATTAAAGCTTCTGAGTAAGCAAAACTCTGTAAAAATGTCAATTTTGGTCACTGTGAGGGTTTAAAAAGTAGTTATTCAACATGAGGCACGACCCGATTGACATTTTGAATCATTTTGGGTAAAGTCCAAAAAATCAATTTTCGGAAGAAAAACGATGACCGCGGAGCTGTCGAACGTTCCCAAAATGGACAATTCTGATGAAATATTAACATTTAATCTTTTGACTGCAAATTACTGTTGGATGTGAATTATTACTTTTCCAACTAAAATAAGTGTGTTTAAAGTCATTTCTCTGCCTGAAATTGGTGAAAATTGAAGCTTCTTAGTAAGCAAAACTCTGTAAAAATGGCAATTTTGGTCACTGTGAGGGTTTAAAAAGTGGTTATTCAACATGAGGCACGACCCGATTGACATTTTGAATAATTTTTGGTAAAGTCCAAAAAATCAATTTTCGGATGAAAAACGATGACCGCGGAGCTGTCGAACGTTCCCAAAATGGTCAATTCTGATGAAATATTAACATTTAATCTTTTGACTGCAAATGACTGTTGGATGTGAATTATTACTTTTTAAACTAAAATAAGTGTGTTTAAAGTCATTTCTCTGCCTGAAATTGGTGAAAATTGAAGCTTCTGAGTAAGCAAAACTCTGTAAAAATGGCAATTTTGGTCACTGTGAGGGTTTAAAAAGTGGTTATTCAACATGAGGCACGACCCGATTGACATTTTGAATCGTTTTTGGTAAAGTCCAAAAAATCTATTTTCGAACGAAAAACGATGACCGCGGAGCTGTCGAACGTTCCCAAAATGGTCAATTCTGATGAAATTTCAACATTTAATCTTTTGACTGCAAATTACTGTTGGATGTGAATTATTACTTTTTCAACTAAAATAAGTGTGTTTAAAGTCATTCCTGTGCCTGAAATTGGTGAAAATTTAAGCTTCTGAGTAAGCAAAACTCTGTAAAAATGGCAATTTTGGTCACTGTGGGGGTTTAAAAAGTGGTTACTCAACATGAGGCACGACCCGATTGACATTTTGAATCATTTTTGGTAAAGTCCAAAAAATCAATTTTCGGACGAAAAACGATGACCGCGGAGCAGTCGAACGTTCCCAAAATGGTCAATTCTGATGAAATTTTAACATTTAATCTTTTGACTGCAAATTACTGTTGGATGTGTATTATTACTTTTTCAACTAAAATAAGTGTGTTTAAAGTCATTCCTGTGCCTGAAATTGGTGAAAATTTAAGCTTCTGAGTAAGCAAAACTCTGTAAAAATGGCAATTTTGGTCACTGTGAGGGTTTAAAAAGTGGTTACTCAACATGAGGCACGACCCGATTGACATTTTGAATCATTTTTGGTAAAGTCCAAAAAATCAATTTTCGGACGAAAAACGATGACCGCGGAGCTGTCGAACGTTCCCAAAATGGCCAATTCTGATGAAATATTAACATTTAATCTTTTGACTGCAAATTACTGTTGGATGTGAATTATTACTTTTCCAACTAAAATAAGTGTGTTTAAAGTCATTTCTCTGCCTGAAATTGGTGAAAATTGAAGCTTCTTAGTAAGCAAAACTCTGTAAAAATGGCAATTTTGGTCACTGTGAGGGTTTAAAAAGTGGTTATTCAACATGAGGCACGACCCGATTGACATTTTGAATAATTTTTGGTAAAGTCCAAAAAATCAATTTTCGGACGAAAAACGATGACCGCGGAGCTGTCGAACGTTCCCAAAATGGTCAATTCTGATGAAATATTAACATTTAATCTTTTGACTGCAAATTACTGTTGGATGTGAATTATTACTTTTTAAACTAAAATAAGTGTGTTTAAAGTCATTTCTCTGCCTGAAATTGGTGAAAATTGAAGCTTAAGAGTAAGCAAAACTCTGTAAAAATTGCAATTTTGGTCACTGTGAGGGTTTAAAAAGTGGTTATTCAACATGAGGCACGACCCGATTGACATTTTGAATCGTTTTTGGTAAAGTCCAAAAAATCTATTTTCGAACGAAAAACGATGACCGCGGAGCTGTCGAACGTTCCCAAAATGGTCAATTCTGATGAAATTTTAACATTTAATCTTTTGACTGCAAATTACTGTTGGATGTGAATTATTACTTTTTCAACTAAAATAAGTGTGTTTAAAGTCATTCCTGTGCCTGAAATTAGTGAAAATTTAAGCTTCTGAGTAAGCAAAACTCTGTAAAAATAGCAATTTTGGTCACTGTGGGGGTTTAAAAAGTGGTTACTCAACATGAGGCACGACCCGATTGACATTTTGAATCATTTTTGGTAAAGTCCAAAAAATCAATTTTCGGACGAAAAACGATGACCGCGGAGCTGTCGAACGTTCCCAAAACGGTCAATTCTGATGAAATTTTAACATTTAATCTTTTGACTGCAAATTACTGTTGGATGTGTATTATTACTTTTTCAACTAAAATAAGTGTGTTTAAAGTCATTTCTCTGCCTGAAATTGGTCAAAATTAAAGCTTCTGAGTAAGCAAAACTCTGTAAAAATGGCAATTTTGGTCACTGTGAGGGTTTAAAAAGTAGTTATTCAACATGAGGCACGACCCGATTGACATTTTGAATCATTTTGGGTAAAGTCCAAAAAATCAATTTTCGGAAGAAAAACGATGACCGCGGAGCTGTCGAACGTTCCCAAAATGGTCAATTCTCATGAAATTTTAACATTTAATCTTTTGACTGCAAATTACTGTTGGATGTGTATTATTACTTTTTCAACTAAAATAAGTGTGTTTAAAGTCATTCCTGTGCCTGAAATTGGTGAAAATTTAAGCTTCTGAGTAAGCAAAACTCTGTAAAAATGGCAATTTTGATCACTGTGAGGGTTTAAAAAGTGGTTACTCAACATGAGGCACGACCCGATTGACATTTTGAATCATTTTTGGTAAAGTCCAAAAAATCAATTTTCGGACGAAAAACGATGACAGCGGAGCTGTCGAAAGTTCCCAAAATGGTCAATTCTGATGAAATGTTAACATTTAATCTTTTGACTGCAAATTACTGTTGGATGTGAATTATTACTTTTTCAACTAAAATAAGTGTGTTTAAAGTCATTTCTCTGCCTGAAATTGGTCAAAATTAAAGCTTCTGAGTAAGCAAAACTCTGTAAAAATGGCAATTTTGGTCACTGTGAGGGTTTAAAAAGTAGTTATTCAACATGAGGCACGACCCGATTGACATTTTGAATCATTTTGGGTAAAGTCCAAAAAATCAATTTTCGGAAGAAAAACGATGACCGCGGAGCTGTCGAACGTTCCCAAAATGGCCAATTCTGATGAAATATTAACATTTAATCTTTTGACTGCAAATTACTGTTGGATGTGAATTATTACTTTTCCAACTAAAATAAGTGTGTTTAAAGTCATTTCTCTGCCTGAAATTGGTGAAAATTGAAGCTTCTTAGTAAGCAAAACTCTGTAAAAATGGCAATTTTGGTCACTGTGAGGGTTTAAAAAGTGGTTATTCAACATAAGGCACGACCCGATTGACATTTTGAATAATTTTGGGTAAAGTCCAAAAAATCAATTTTCGGAAGAAAAACGATGACTGCGGAGCTGTCGAACGTTCCCAAAATGGCCAATTCTGATGAAATATTAACATTTAATCTTTTGACTGCAAATTACTGTTGGATGTGTATTATTACTTTTTCAACTAAAATAAGTGTGTTTAAAGTCATTCCTGTGCCTGAAATTGGTGAAAATTTAAGCTTCTGAGTAAGCAAAACTCTGTAAAAATGGCAATTTTGGTCACTGTGAGGGTTTAAAAAGTGGTTACTCAACATGAGGCATGACCCGATTGACATTTTGAATCATTTTTGGTAAAGTCCAAAAAATCAATTTTCGGACGAAAAACGATGACCGCGGAGCTGTCGAACGTTCCCAAAATGGTCAATTCTGATGAAATGTTAACATTTAATCTTTTGACTGCAAATTACTGTTGGATGTGAATTATTACTTTTCCAACTAAAATAAGTGTGTTTAAAGTCATTTCTCTGCCTGAAATTGTTGAAAATTGAAGCTTCTTAGTAAGCAAAACTCTGTAAAAATGGCAATTTTGGTTACTGTGAGGGTTTAAAAAGTGGTTATTCAACATGAGGCACGACCCGATTGACATTTTGAATAATTTTTGGTAAAGTCCAAAAAATCAATTTTCGGACGAAAAACGATAACCGCGGAGCTGTCGAACGTTCCCAAAACGGTCAATTTTGATGAAATTTTAACATTTAATCTTTTGACTGCAAATTACTGTTGGATGTGAATTATTACTTTTTCAACTAAAATAAGTGTGTTTAAAGTCATTTCTGTGCCTGAAATTGGTCAAAATGGAAGCTTCTGAGTAAGCAAAACTCTGTAAAAATGGCAATTTTGGTCACTGTGAGGGTTTAAAAAGTGGTTATTCAACATAAGGCACGACCCGATTGACATTTTGAATCATTTTTGGTAAAGTCCAAAAAATCTATTTTCGAATGAAAAACGATGACCGCGGAGCTGTGGAACGTTCCCAAAATGGTCAATTCTGATGAAATTTTAACATTTAATCTTTTGACTGCAAATTACTGTTGGATGTGAATTATTACTTTTTCAACTAAAATAAGTGTGTTTAAAGTCATTCCTGTGCCTGAAATTGGTGAAAATTGAAGCTTCTGAGTAAGCAAAACTCTGTAAAAATGGCAATTTTGGTCACTGTGAGGGTTTAAAAAGGGGTTATTCAACATGAGGCACGACCCGATTGACATTTTGAATCGTTTTTGGTAAAGTCCAAAAAATCTATTTTCGAACGAAAAACGATGACCGCGGAGCTGTCGAACGTTCCCAAAATGGTCAATTCTGATGAAATTTTAACATTTAATCTTTTGACTGCAAATTACTGTTGGATGTGAATTATTACTTTTTCAACTAAAATAAGTGTGTTTAAAGTCATTCCTGTGCCTGAAATTGGTGAAAATTGAAGCTTCTGAGTAAGCAAAACTCTGTAAAAATGGCAATTTTGGTCACTGTGAGGGTTTAAAAAGTGGTTATTCAACATGAGGCACGACCCGATTGACATTTTGAATCATTTTTGGTAAAGTCCAAAAAATCTATTTTCGAACGAAAAACGATGACCGCGGAGCTGTCGAACGTTCCCAAAATGGTCAATTCTGATGAAATTTTAACATTTAATCTTTTGACTGCAAATTACTGTTGGATGTGAATTATTACTTTTTCAACTAAAATAAGTGTGTTTAAAGTCATTTCTGTGCCTGAAATTGGTCAAAATGGAAGCTTCTGAGTAAGCAAAACTCTGTAAAAATGGCAATTTTGGTCACTGTGAGGGTTTAAAAAGTGGTTATTCAACATAAGGCACGACCCGATTGACATTTTGAATCATTTTTGGTAAAGTCCAAAAAATCTATTTTCGAACGAAAAACGATGACCGCGGAGCTGTCGAACGTTCCCAAAATGGTCAATTCTGATGAAATTTTAACATTTAATCTTTTGACTGCAAATTACTGTTGGATGTGAATTATTACTTTTTCAACTAAAATAAGTGTGTTTAAAGTCATTCCTGTGCCTGAAATTGGTGAAAATTGAAGCTTCTGAGTAAGCAAAACTCTGTAAAAATGGCAATTTTGGTCACTGTGAGGGTTTAAAAAGTGGTTATTCAACATGAGGCACGACCCGATTGACATTTTGAATCATTTTTGGTAAAGTCCAAAAAATCAATTTTCGGACGAAAAACGATGACCGCGGAGCTGTTAAAGTTCCCAAAATGGTCAATTCTGATGAAATGTTAACATTTAATCTTTTGACTGCAAATTACTGTTGGATGTGAATTATTACTTTTCCAACTAAAATAAGTGTGTTTAAAGTCATTTCTCTGCCTGAAATTGTTGAAAATTGAAGCTTCTTAGTAAGCAAAACTCTGTAAAAATTGCAATTTTGGTCACTGTGAGGGTTTAAAAAGTGGTTATTCAACATGAGCCACGACCCGATTGACATTTTGAATAATTTTTGGTAAAGTTCAAAAAATCAATTTTCGGACGAAAAACGATGACCGCGGAGCTGTCGAACGTTCCCAAAATGGTCAATTCTGATGAAATTTTAACATTTAATCTTTTGACTGCAAATTACTGTTGGATGTGAATTATTACTTTTTCAACTAAAATAAGTGTGTTTAAAGTCATTTCTGTGCCTGAAATTGGTCAAAATGGAAGCTTCTGAGTAAGCAAAACTCTGTAAAAATGGCAATTTTGGTCACTGTGAGGGTTTAAAAAGTGGTTATTCAACATAAGGCACGACCCGATTGACATTTTGAATCATTTTTGGTAAAGTCCAAAAAATCTATTTTCGAACGAAAAACGATGACCGCGGAGCTGTCGAACGTTCCCAAAATGGTCAATTCTGATGAAATTTTAACATTTAATCTTTTGATTGCAAATTACTGTTGGATGTGTATTATTACTTTTTCAACTAAAATAAGTGTGTTTAAAATCATTCCTGTGCCTGAAATTGGTGAAAATTTAAGCTTCTGAGTAAGCAAAACTCTGTAAAAATGGCAATTTTGGTCACTGTGAGGGTTTAAAAAGTGGTTACTCAACATGAGGCACGACCCGATTGACATTTTGAATCATTTTTGGTAAAGTCCAAAAAATCAATTTTCGGACGAAAAACGATGACCGCGGAGCTGTCGAAAGTTCCCAAAATGGTCAATTCTGATGAAATGTTAACATTTAATCTTTTGACTGCAAATTACTGTTGGATGTGAATTATTACTTTTCCAACTAAAATAAGTGTGTTTAAAGTCATTTCTCTGCCTGAAATTGGTGAAAATTGAAGCTTCTTAGTAAGCAAAACTCTGTAAAAATGGCAATTTTGGTCACTGTGAGGGTTTAAAAAGTGGTTATTCAACATGAGGCACGACCCGATTGACATTTTGAATAATTTTTGGTAAAGTCCAAAAAATCAATTTTCGGACGAAAAACGATGACCGCGGAGCTGTCGAACGTTCCCAAAATGGTCAATTCTTATGAAATTTTAACATTTAATCTTTTGACTGCAAATTACTGTTGGATGTGTATTATTACTTTTTCAACTAAAATAAGTATGTTTAAAGTCATTCCTGTGCCTGAAATTGGTGAAAATGTAAGCTTCTGAGTAAGCAAAACTCTGTAAAAATGGCAATTTTGGTCACTGTGAGGGTTTAAAAAGTGGTTATTCAACATGAGGCACGACCCGATTGACATTTTGAATAATTTTTGGTAAAGTCCAAAAAATCAATTTTCGGACGAAAAACGATAACCGCGGAGCTGTCGAACGTTCCCAAAATGGTTAATTTTGATGAAATTTTAACATTTAATCTTTTGACTGCAAATTACTGTTGGATGTGAATTATTACTTTTTCAACTAAAATAAGTGTGTTTAAAGTCATTTCTGTGCCTGAAATTGGTCAAAATGGAAGCTTCTGAGTAAGCAAAACTCTGTAAAAATGGCAATTTTGGTCACTGTGAGGGTTTAAAAAGTGGTTATTCAACATAAGGCACGACCCGATTGACATTTTGAATCATTTTTGGTAAAGTCCAAAAAATCAATTTTCGGACGAAAAACGATGACCGCGGAGCTGTTAAAGTTCCCAAAATGGTCAATTCTGATGAAATGTTAACATTTAATCTTTTGACTGCAAATTACTGTTGGATGTGAATTATTACTTTTCCAACTAAAATAAGTGTGTTTAAAGTCATTTCTCTGCCTGAAATTGTTGAAAATTGAAGCTTCTTAGTAAGCAAAACTCTGTAAAAATTGCAATTTTGGTCACTGTGAGGGTTTAAAAAGTGGTTATTCAACATGAGCCACGACCCGATTGACATTTTGAATAATTTTTGGTAAAGTTCAAAAAATCAATTTTCGGACGAAAAACGATGACCGCGGAGCTGTCGAACGTTCCCAAAATGGTCAATTCTGATGAAATTTTAACATTTAATCTTTTGACTGCAAATTACTGTTGGATGTGAATTATTACTTTTTCAACTAAAATAAGTGTGTTTAAAGTCATTTCTGTGCCTGAAATTGGTCAAAATGGAAGCTTCTGAGTAAGCAAAACTCTGTAAAAATGGCAATTTTGGTCACTGTGAGGGTTTAAAAAGTGGTTATTCAACATAAGGCACGACCCGATTGACATTTTGAATCATTTTTGGTAAAGTCCAAAAAATCTATTTTCGAACGAAAAACGATGACCGCGGAGCTGTCGAACGTTCCCAAAATGGTCAATTCTGATGAAATTTTAACATTTAATCTTTTGATTGCAAATTACTGTTGGATGTGTATTATTACTTTTTCAACTAAAATAAGTGTGTTTAAAATCATTCCTGTGCCTGAAATTGGTGAAAATTTAAGCTTCTGAGTAAGCAAAACTCTGTAAAAATGGCAATTTTGGTCACTGTGAGGGTTTAAAAAGTGGTTACTCAACATGAGGCACGACCCGATTGACATTTTGAATCATTTTTGGTAAAGTCCAAAAAATCAATTTTCGGACGAAAAACGATGACCGCGGAGCTGTCGAAAGTTCCCAAAATGGTCAATTCTGATGAAATGTTAACATTTAATCTTTTGACTGCAAATTACTGTTGGATGTGAATTATTACTTTTCCAACTAAAATAAGTGTGTTTAAAGTCATTTCTCTGCCTGAAATTGGTGAAAATTGAAGCTTCTTAGTAAGCAAAACTCTGTAAAAATGGCAATTTTGGTCACTGTGAGGGTTTAAAAAGTGGTTATTCAACATGAGGCACGACCCGATTGACATTTTGAATAATTTTTGGTAAAGTCCAAAAAATCAATTTTCGGACGAAAAACGATGACCGCGGAGCTGTCGAACGTTCCCAAAATGGTCAATTCTTATGAAATTTTAACATTTAATCTTTTGACTGCAAATTACTGTTGGATGTGTATTATTACTTTTTCAACTAAAATAAGTATGTTTAAAGTCATTCCTGTGCCTGAAATTGGTGAAAATTTAAGCTTCTGAGTAAGCAAAACTCTGTAAAAATGGCAATTTTGGTCACTGTGAGGGTTTAAAAAGTGGTTATTCAACATGAGGCACGACCCGATTGACATTTTGAATAATTTTTGGTAAAGTCCAAAAAATCAATTTTCGGACGAAAAACGATAACCGCGGAGCTGTCGAACGTTCCCAAAATGGTTAATTTTGATGAAATTTTAACATTTAATCTTTTGACTGCAAATTACTGTTGGATGTGAATTATTACTTTTTCAACTAAAATAAGTGTGTTTAAAGTCATTTCTGTGCCTGAAATTGGTCAAAATGGAAGCTTCTGAGTAAGCAAAACTCTGTAAAAATGGCAATTTTGGTCACTGTGAGGGTTTAAAAAGTGGTTATTCAACATAAGGCACGACCCGATTGACATTTTGAATCATTTTTGGTAAAGTCCAAAAAATCTATTTTCGAATGAAAAACGATGACCGCGGAGCTGTCGAACGTTCCCAAAATGGTCAATTCTGATGAAATTTTAACATTTAATCTTTTGACTGCAAATTACTGTTGGATGTGAATTATTACTTTTTCAACTAAAATAAGTGTGTTTAAAGTCATTCCTGTGCCTGAAATTGGTGAAAATTGAAGCTTCTGAGTAAGCAAAACTCTGTAAAAATGGCAATTTTGGTCACTGTGAGGGTTTAAAAAGGGGTTATTCAACATGAGGCACGACCCGATTGACATTTTGAATCGTTTTTGGTAAAGTCCAAAAAATCTATTTTCGAACGAAAAACGATGACCGCGGAGCTGTCGAACGTTCCCAAAATGGTCAATTCTGATGAAATTTTAACATTTAATCTTTTGACTGCAAATTACTGTTGGATGTGAATTATTACTTTTTCAACTAAAATAAGTGTGTTTAAAGTCATTCCTGTGCCTGAAATTGGTGAAAATTGAAGCTTCTGAGTAAGCAAAACTCTGTAAAAATGGCAATTTTGGTCACTGTGAGGGTTTAAAAAGTGGTTATTCAACATGAGGCACGACCCGATTGACATTTTGAATCGTTTTTGGTAAAGTCCAAAAAATCTATTTTCGAACGAAAAACGATGACCGCGGAGCTGTCGAACGTTCCCAAAATGGTCAATTCTGATGAAATTTTAACATTTAATCTTTTGACTGCAAATTACTGTTGGATGTGAATTATTACTTTTTCAACTAAAATAAGTGTGTTTAAAGTCATTCCTGTGCCTGAAATTGGTGAAAATGTAAGCTTCTGAGTAAGCAAAACTCTGTAAAAATGGCAATTTTGGTCACTGTGAGGGTTTAAAAAGTGGTTACTCAACATGAGGCACGACCCGATTGACATTTTGAATCATTTTTGGTAAAGTCCAAAAAAATCAATTTTCGGACGAAAAACGATGACCGCGGAGCTGTCGAACGTTCCCAAAATGGTCAATTCTGATGAAATTTTAACATTTAATCTTTTGACTGCAAATTACTGTTGGATGTGTATTATTACTTTTTCAACTAAAATAAGTGTGTTTAAAGTCATTCCTGTGCCTGAAATTGGTGAAAATTTAAGCTTCTGAGTAAGCAAAACTCTGTAAAAATGGCAATTTTGGTCACTGTGAGGGTTTAAAAAGTGGTTATTCAACATGAGGCACGACCCGATTGACATTTTGAATCATTTTTGGTAAAGTCCAAAAAATCAATTTTCGGACGAAAAACGATGACCGCGGAGCTGTTAAAGTTCCCAAAATGGTCAATTCTGATGAAATGTTAACATTTAATCTTTTGACTGCAAATTACTGTTGGATGTGAATTATTACTTTTCCAACTAAAATAAGTGTGTTTAAAGTCATTTCTCTGCCTGAAATTGTTGAAAATTGAAGCTTCTTAGTAAGCAAAACTCTGTAAAAATTGCAATTTTGGTCACTGTGAGGGTTTAAAAAGTGGTTATTCAACATGAGCCACGACCCGATTGACATTTTGAATAATTTTTGGTAAAGTTCAAAAAATCAATTTTCGGACGAAAAACGATGACCGCGGAGCTGTCGAACGTTCCCAAAATGGTCAATTCTGATGAAATTTTAACATTTAATCTTTTGACTGCAAATTACTGTTGGATGTGAATTATTACTTTTTCAACTAAAATAAGTGTGTTTAAAGTCATTTCTGTGCCTGAAATTGGTCAAAATGGAAGCTTCTGAGTAAGCAAAACTCTGTAAAAATGGCAATTTTGGTCACTGTGAGGGTTTAAAAAGTGGTTATTCAACATAAGGCACGACCCGATTGACATTTTGAATCATTTTTGGTAAAGTCCAAAAAATCTATTTTCGAACGAAAAACGATGACCGCGGAGCTGTCGAACGTTCCCAAAATGGTCAATTCTGATGAAATTTTAACATTTAATCTTTTGACTGCAAATTACTGTTGGATGTGAATTATTACTTTTTCAACTAAAATAAGTGTGTTTAAAGTCATTCCTGTGCCTGAAATTGGTGAAAATTGAAGCTTCTGAGTAAGCAAAACTCTGTAAAAATGGCAATTTTGGTCACTGTGAGGGTTTAAAAAGTGGTTATTCAACATGAGGCACGACCCGATTGACATTTTGAATCATTTTTGGTAAAGTCCAAAAAATCAATTTTCGGACGAAAAACGATGACCGCGGAGCTGTTAAAGTTCCCAAAATGGTCAATTCTGATGAAATGTTAACATTTAATCTTTTGACTGCAAATTACTGTTGGATGTGAATTATTACTTTTCCAACTAAAATAAGTGTGTTTAAAGTCATTTCTCTGCCTGAAATTGTTGAAAATTGAAGCTTCTTAGTAAGCAAAACTCTGTAAAAATTGCAATTTTGGTCACTGTGAGGGTTTAAAAAGTGGTTATTCAACATGAGCCACGACCCGATTGACATTTTGAATAATTTTTGGTAAAGTTCAAAAAATCAATTTTCGGACGAAAAACGATGACCGCGGAGCTGTCGAACGTTCCCAAAATGGTCAATTCTGATGAAATTTTAACATTTAATCTTTTGACTGCAAATTACTGTTGGATGTGAATTATTACTTTTTCAACTAAAATAAGTGTGTTTAAAGTCATTTCTGTGCCTGAAATTGGTCAAAATGGAAGCTTCTGAGTAAGCAAAACTCTGTAAAAATGGCAATTTTGGTCACTGTGAGGGTTTAAAAAGTGGTTATTCAACATAAGGCACGACCCGATTGACATTTTGAATCATTTTTGGTAAAGTCCAAAAAATCTATTTTCGAACGAAAAACGATGACCGCGGAGCTGTCGAACGTTCCCAAAATGGTCAATTCTGATGAAATTTTAACATTTAATCTTTTGACTGCAAATTACTGTTGGATGTGTATTATTACTTTTTCAACTAAAATAAGTGTGTTTAAAGTCATTCCTGTGCCTGAAATTGGTGAAAATTTAAGCTTCTGAGTAAGCAAAACTCTGTAAAAATGGCAATTTTGGTCACTGTGAGGGTTTAAAAAGTGGTTACTCAACATGAGGCACGACCCGATTGACATTTTGAATCATTTTTGGTAAAGTCCAAAAAATCCATTTTCGGACGAAAAACGATGACCGCGGAGCTGTCGAAAGTTCCCAAAATGGTCAATTCTGATGAAATGTTAACATTTAATCTTTTGACTGCAAATTACTGTTGGATGTGAATTATTACTTTTCCAACTAAAATAAGTGTGTTTAAAGTCATTTCTCTGCCTGAAATTGTTGAAAATTGAAGCTTCTTAGTAAGCAAAACTCTGTAAAAATGGCAATTTTGGTCACTGTGAGGGTTTAAAAAGTGGTTATTCAACATGAGGCACGACCCGATTGACATTTTGAATAATTTTTGATAAAGTCCAAAAAATCAATTTTCGGACGAAAAACGATGACCGCGGAGCTGTCGAACGTTCCCAAAATGGTCAATTCTGATGAAATTTTAACATTTAATCTTTTGACTGCAAATTACTGTTGGATGTGAATTATTACTTTTTCAACTAAAATAAGTGTGTTTAAAGTCATTTCTGTGCCTGAAATTGGTCAAAATGGAAGCTTCTGAGTAAGCAAAACTCTGTAAAAATGGCAATTTTGGTCACTGTGAGGGTTTAAAAAGTGGTTATTCAACATAAGGCACGACCCGATTGACATTTTGAATCATTTTTGGTAAAGTCCAAAAAATCTATTTTCGAACGAAAAACGATGACCGCGGAGCTGTCGAACGTTCCCAAAATGGTCAATTCTGATGACATTTTAACATTTAATCTTTTGACTGCAAATTACTGTTGGATGTGAATTATTACTTTTTCAACTAAAATAAGTGTGTTTAAAGTCATTCCTGTGCCTGAAATTGGTGAAAATTGAAGCTTCTGAGTAAGCAAAACTCTGTAAAAATGGCAATTTTGGTCACTGTGAGGGTTTAAAAAGTGGTTATTCAACATGAGGCACGACCCGATTGACATTTTGAATCGTTTTTGGTAAAGTCCAAAAAATCTATTTTCGAACGAAAAACGATGACCGCGGAGCTGTCGAACGTTCCCAAAATGGTCAATTCTGATGAAATTTTAACATTTAATCTTTTGACTGCAAATTACTGTTGGATGTGAATTATTACTTTTTCAACTAAAATAAGTGTGTTTAAAGTCATTCCTGTGCCTGAAATTGGTGAAAATTTAAGCTTCTGAGTAAGCAAAACTCTGTAAAAATGGCAATTTTGGTCACTGTGGGGGTTTAAAAAGTGGTTACTCAACATGAGGCACGACCCGATTGACATTTTGAATCATTTTTGGTAAAGTCCAAAAAATCAATTTTCGGACGAAAAACGATGACCGCGGAGCTGTCGAAAGTTCCCAAAATGGTCAATTCTGATGAAATGTTAACATTTAATCTTTTGACTGCAAATGACTGTTGGATGTGAATTATTACTTTTTAAACTAAAATAAGTGTGTTTAAAGTCATTTCTCTGCCTGAAATTAGTGAAAATTGAAGCTTCTGATTAAGCAAAACTCTGTAAAAATGGCAATTTTGGTCACTGTGAGGGTTTAAAAAGTGGTTATTCAACATGAGGCACGACCCGATTGACATTTTGAATCGTTTTTGGTAAAGTCCAAAAAATCTATTTTCGAACGAAAAACGATGACCGCGGAGCTGTCGAACGTTCCCAAAATGGTCAATTCTGATGAAATTTTAACATTTAATCTTTTGACTGCAAATTACTGTTGGATGTGAATTATTACTTTTTCAACTAAAATAAGTGTGTTTAAAGTAATTCCTGTGCCTGAAATTGGTGAAAATTTAAGCTTCTGAGTAAGCAAAACTCTGTAAAAATGGCAATTTTGGTCACTGTGGGGGTTTAAAAAGTGGTTACTCAACATGAGGCACGACCCGATTGACATTTTGAATCATTTTTGGTAAAGTCCAAAAAAAACAATTTTCGGACGAAAAACGATGACCGCGGAGCAGTCGAACGTTCCCAAAATGGTCAATTCTGATGAAATTTTAACATTTAATCTTTTGACTGCAAATTACTGTTGGATGTGTATTATTACTTTTTCAACTAAAATAAGTGTGTTTAAAGTCATTCCTGTGCCTGAAATTGGTGAAAATTTAAGCTTCTGAGTAAGCAAAACTCTGTAAAAATGGCAATTTTGGTCACTGTGAGGGTTTAAAAAGTGGTTACTCAACATGAGGCACGACCCGATTGACATTTTGAATCATTTTTGGTAAAGTCCAAAAAATCAATTTTCGGACGAAAAACGATGACCGCGGAGCTGTTGAAAGTTCCCAAAATGGTCAATTCTGATGAAATGTTAACATTTAATCTTTTGACTGCAAATTACTGTTGGATGTGAATTATTACTTTTCCAACTAAAATAAGTGTGTTTAAAGTCATTTCTCTGCCTGAAATTGTTGAAAATTGAAGCTTCTTAGTAAGCAAAACTCTGTAAAAATTGCAATTTTGGTCACTGTGAGGGTTTAAAAAGTGGTTATTCAACATGAGCCACGACCCGATTGACATTTTGAATCATTTTGGGTAAAGTCCAAAAAATCAATTTTCGGAAGAAAAACGATGACCGCGGAGCTGTCGAACGTTCCCAAAATGGCCAATTCTGATGAAATATTAACATTTAATCTTTTGACTGCAAATTACTGTTGGATGTGAATTATTACTTTTCCAACTAAAATAAGTGTGTTTAAAGTCATTTCTCTGCCTGAAATTGGTGAAAATTGAAGCTTCTTAGTAAGCAAAACTCTGTAAAAATGGCAATTTTGGTCACTGTGAGGGTTTAAAAAGTGGTTATTCAACATGAGGCACGACCCGATTGACATTTTGAATAATTTTTGGTAAAGTCCAAAAAATCAATTTTCGGACGAAAAACGATGACCGTGGAGCTGTCGAACGTTCCCAAAATGGTCAATTCTGATGAAATATTAACATTTAATCTTTTGACTGCAAATTACTGTTGGATGTGAATTATTACTTTTTCAACTAAAATAAGTGTGTTTAAAGTCATTCCTGTGCCTGAAATTGGTGAAAATTGAAGCTTCTGAGTAAGCAAAACTCTGTAAAAATGGCAATTTTGGTCACTGTGAGGGTTTAAAAAGTGGTTATTCAACATGAGGCACGACCCGATTGACATTTTGAATCGTTTTTGGTAAAGTCCAAAAAATCTATTTTCGAACGAAAAACGATGACCGCGGAGCTGTCGAACGTTCCCAAAATGGTCAATTCTGATGAAATTTTAACATTTAATCTTTTGACTGCAAATTACTGTTGGATGTGAATTATTACTTTTTCAACTAAAATAAGTGTGTTTAAAGTCATTCCTGTGCCTGAAATTGGTGAAAATTTAAGCTTCTGAGTAAGCAAAACTCTGTAAAAATGGCAATTTTGGTCACTGTGGGGGTTTAAAAAGTGGTTACTCAACATGAGGCACGACCCGATTGACATTTTGAATCATTTTTGGTAAAGTCCAAAAAATCAATTTTCGGACGAAAAACGATGACCGCGGAGCTGTCGAAAGTTCCCAAAATGGTCAATTCTGATGAAATGTTAACATTTAATCTTTTGACTGCAAATGACTGTTGGATGTGAATTATTACTTTTTAAACTAAAATAAGTGTGTTTAAAGTCATTTCTCTGCCTGAAATTGGTGAAAATTGAAGCTTCTGATTAAGCAAAACTCTGTAAAAATGGCAATTTTGGTCACTGTGAGGGTTTAAAAAGTGGTTATTCAACATGAGGCACGACCCGATTGACATTTTGAATCGTTTTTGGTAAAGTCCAAAAAATCTATTTTCGAACGAAAAACGATGACCGCGGAGCTGTCGAACGTTCCCAAAATGGTCAATTCTGATGAAATTTTAACATTTAATCTTTTGACTGCAAATTACTGTTGGATGTGAATTATTACTTTTTCAACTAAAATAAGTGTGTTTAAAGTAATTCCTGTGCCTGAAATTGGTGAAAATGTAAGCTTCTGAGTAAGCAAAACTCTGTAAAAATGGCAATTTTGGTCACTGTGGGGGTTTAAAAAGTGGTTACTCAACATGAGGCACGACCCGATTGACATTTTGAATCATTTTTGGTAAAGTCCAAAAAATCAATTTTCGGACGAAAAACGATGACCGCGGAGCAGTCGAACGTTCCCAAAATGGTCAATTCTGATGAAATTTTAACATTTAATCTTTTGACTGCAAATTACTGTTGGATGTGTATTATTACTTTTTCAACTAAAATAAGTGTGTTTAAAGTCATTCCTGTGCCTGAAATTGGTGAAAATTTAAGCTTCTGAGTAAGCAAAACTCTGTAAAAATGGCAATTTTGGTCACTGTGAGGGTTTAAAAAGTGGTTACTCAACATGAGGCACGACCCGATTGACATTTTGAATCATTTTTGGTAAAGTCCAAAAAATCAATTTTCGGACGAAAAACGATGACCGCGGAGCTGTTGAAAGTTCCCAAAATGGTCAATTCTGATGAAATGTTAACATTTAATCTTTTGACTGCAAATTACTGTTGGATGTGAATTATTACTTTTCCAACTAAAATAAGTGTGTTTAAAGTCATTTCTCTGCCTGAAATTGTTGAAAATTGAAGCTTCTTAGTAAGCAAAACTCTGTAAAAATTGCAATTTTGGTCACTGTGAGGGTTTAAAAAGTGGTTATTCAACATGAGCCACGACCCGATTGACATTTTGAATCATTTTGGGTAAAGTCCAAAAAATCAATTTTCGGAAGAAAAACGATGACCGCGGAGCTGTCGAACGTTCCCAAAATGGCCAATTCTGATGAAATATTAACATTTAATCTTTTGACTGCAAATTACTGTTGGATGTGAATTATTACTTTTCCAACTAAAATAAGTGTGTTTAAAGTCATTTCTCTGCCTGAAATTGGTGAAAATTGAAGCTTCTTAGTAAGCAAAACTCTGTAAAAATGGCAATTTTGGTCACTGTGAGGGTTTAAAAAGTGGTTATTCAACATGAGGCACGACCCGATTGACATTTTGAATAATTTTTGGTAAAGTCCAAAAAATCAATTTTCGGACGAAAAACGATGACCGCGGAGCTGTCGAACGTTCCCAAAATGGTCAATTCTGATGAAATATTAACATTTAATCTTTTGACTGCAAATTACTGTTGGATGTGAATTATTACTTTTTCAACTAAAATAAGTGTGTTTAAAGTCATTTCTCTGCCTGAAATTGGTGAAAATTGAAGCTTAAGAGTAAGCAAAACTCTGTAAAAATTGCAATTTTGGTCACTGTGAGGGTTTAAAAAGTGGTTATTCAACATGAGGCACGACCCGATTGACATTTTGAATCGTTTTTGGTAAAGTCCAAAAAATCTATTTTCGAACGAAAAACGATGACCGCGGCGGAGCTGTCGAACGTTCCCAAAATGGTCAATTCTGATGAAATTTTAACATTTAATCTTTTGACTGCAAATTACTGTTGGATGTGAATTATTACTTTTTCAACTAAAATAAGTGTGTTTAAAGTCATTCCTGTGCCTGAAATTGGTGAAAATTTAAGCTTCTGAGTAAGCAAAACTCTGTAAAAATAGCAATTTTGGTCACTGTGGGGGTTTAAAAAGTGGTTACTCAGCATGAGGCACGACCCGATTGACATTTTGAATCATTTTTGGTAAAGTCCAAAAAATCAATTTTCGGACGAAAAACGATGACCGCGGAGCTGTCGAACGTTCCCAAAATGGTCAATTCTGATGAAATTTTAACATTTAATCTTTTGACTGCAAATTACTGTTGGATGTGAATTATTAATTTTCCAACTAAAATAAGTGTGTTTAAAGTCATTTCTCTGCCTGAAATTGGTGAAAATTGAAGCTTCTTAGTAAGCAAAACTCTGTAAAAATGGCAATTTTGGTCACTGTGAGGGTTTAAAAAGTGGTTATTCAACATGAGGCACGACCCGATTGACATTTTGAATAATTTTGGGTAAAGTCCAAAAAATCAATTTTCGGAAGAAAAACGATGACTGCGGAGCTGTCGAACGTTCCCAAAATGGCCAATTCTGATGAAATATTAACATTTAATCTTTTGACTGCAAATTACTGTTGGATGTGAATTATTACTTTTCCAACTAAAATAAGTGTGTTTAAAGTCATTTCTCTGCCTGAAATTGGTGAAAATTGAAGCTTCTTAGTAAGCAAAACTCTGTAAAAATGGCAATTTTGGTCACTGTGAGGGTTTAAAAAGTGGTTATTCAACATGAGGCACGACCCGATGGACATTTTGAATAATTTTTGGTAAAGTCCAAAAAATCAATTTTCGGACGAAAAACGATTACCGCGGAGCTGTCGAAAGTTCCCAAAATGGTCAATTCTGATGAAATGTTAACATTTAATCTTTTGACTGCAAATTACTGTTGGATGTGTATTATTACTTTTTCAACTAAAATAAGTGTGTTTAAAGTCATTCCTGTGCCTGAAATTGGTGAAAATTTAAGCTTCTGAGTAAGCAAAACTCTGTAAAAATTGCAATTTTGGTCACTGTGAGGGTTTAAAAAGTGGTTACTCAACATGAGGCACAACCCGATTGACATTTTGAATAATTTTTGGTAAAGTCCAAAAAATCAATTTTCGGACGAAAAACGATGACCGCGGAGCTGTCGAACGTTCCCAAAATGGTCAATTCTGATGAAATTTTAACATTTAATCTTTTGACTGCAAATTACTGTTGGATGTGAATTATTACTTTTTCAACTAAAATAAGTGTGTTTAAAGTCATTTCTGTGCCTGAAATTGGTCAAAATGGAAGCTTCTGAGTAAGAAAAACTCTGTAAAAATGGCAATTTTGGTCACTGTGAGGGTTTAAAAAGTGGTTATTCAACATAAGGCACGACCCGATTGACATTTTGAATCATTTTTGGTAAAGTCCAAAAAATCTATTTTCGAACGAAAAACGATGACCGCGGAGCTGTCGAACGTTCCCAAAATGGTCAATTCTGATGAAATTTTAACATTTAATCTTTTGACTGCAAATTACTGTTGGATGTGTATTATTACTTTTTCAACTAAAATAAGTGTGTTTAAAGTCATTCCTGTGCCTGAAATTGGTGAAAATTTAAGCTTCTGAGTAAGCAAAACTCTGTAAAAATGGCAATTTTGGTCACTGTGAGGGTTTAAAAAGTGGTTACTCAACATGAGGCACAACCCGATTGACATTTTGAATCATTTTTGGTAAAGTCCAAAAAATCAATTTTCGGACGAAAAACGATGACCGCGGAGCTGTCGAAAGTTCCCAAAATGGTCAATTCTGATGAAATGTTAACATTTAATCTTTTGACTGCAAATTACTGTTGGATGTGAATTATTACTTTTCCAACTAAAATAAGTGTGTTTAAAGTCATTTCTCTGCCTGAAATTGTTGAAAATTGAAGCTTCTTAGTAAGCAAAACTCTGTAAAAATGGCAATTTTGGTCACTGTGAGGGTTTAAAAAGTGGTTATTCAACATGAGGCACGACCCGATTGACATTTTGAATAATTTTTGGTAAAGTCCAAAAAATCCATTTTCGGACGAAAAACGATGACCGCGGAGCTGTCGAACGTTCCCAAAATGGTCAATTCTGATGAAATTTTAACATTTAATCTTTTGACTGCAAATTACTGTTGGATGTGAATTATTACTTTTTCAACTAAAATAAGTGTGTTTAAAGTCATTTCTGTGCCTGAAATTGGTCAAAATGGAAGCTTCTGAGTAAGCAAAACTCTGTAAAAATGGCAATTTTTGTCACTGTGAGGGTTTAAAAAGTGGTTATTCAACATAAGGCACGACCCGATTGACATTTTGAATCATTTTTGGTAAAGTCCAAAAAATCTATTTTCGAACGAAAAACGATGACCGCGGAGCTGTCGAACGTTCCCAAAATGGTCAATTCTGATGAAATTTTAACATTTAATCTTTTGACTGCAAATTACTGTTGGATGTGAATTATTACTTTTTCAACTAAAATAAGTGTGTTTAAAGTCATTCCTGTGCCTGAAATTGGTGAAAATTGAAGCTTCTGAGTAAGCAAAACTCTGTAAAAATGGCAATTTTGGTCACTGTGAGGGTTTAAAAAGTGGTTATTCAACATGAGGCACGACCCGATTGACATTTTGAATCATTTTTGGTAAAGTCCAAAAAATCAATTTTCGGACGAAAAACGATGACCGCGGAGCTGTCGAACGTTCCCAAAATGGTCAATTCTGATGAAATTTTAACATTTAATCTTTTGACTGCAAATTACTGTTGGATGTGTAATATTACTTTTCCAACTAAAATAAGTGTGTTTAAAGTCATTTCTCTGCCTGAAATTGGTGAAAATTGAAGCTTCTTAGTAAGCAAAACTCTGTAAAAATGGCAATTTTGGTCACTGTGAGGGTTTAAAAAGTGGTTATTCAACATGAGGCACGACCCGATTGACATTTTGAATAATTTTGGGTAAAGTCCAAAAAATCAATTTTCGGAAGAAAAACGATGACTGCGGAGCTGTCGAACGTTCCCAAAATGGCCAATTCTGATGAAATATTAACATTTAATCTTTTGACTGCAAATTACTGTTGGATGTGAATTATTACTTTTCCAACTAAAATAAGTGTGTTTAAAGTCATTTCTCTGCCTGAAATTGGTGAAAATTGAAGCTTCTTAGTAAGCAAAACTCTGTAAAAATGGCAATTTTGGTCACTGTGAGGGTTTAAAAAGTGGTTATTCAACATGAGGCACGACCCGATTGACATTTTGAATAATTTTTGGTAAAGTCCAAAAAATCAATTTTCGGACGAAAAACGATGACCGCGGAGCTGTCGAAAGTTCCCAAAATGGTCAATTCTGATGAAATGTTAACATTTAATCTTTTGACTGCAAATTACTGTTGGATGTGTATTATTACTTTTTCAACTAAAATAAGTGTGTTTAAAGTCATTCCTGTGCCTGAAATTGGTGAAAATTTAAGCTTCTGAGTAAGCAAAACTCTGTAAAAATGGCAATTTTGGTCACTGTGAGGGTTTAAAAAGTGGTTACTCAACATGAGGCACAACCCGATTGACATTTTGAATCATTTTTGGTAAAGTTCAAAAAATCAATTTTCGGACGAAAAACGATGACCGCGGAGCTGTTGAAAGTTCCCAAAATGGTCAATTCTGATGAAATGTTAACATTTAATCTTTTGACTGCAAATTACTGTTGGATGTGAATTATTACTTTTCCAACTAAAATAAGTGTGTTTAAAGTCATTTCTCTGCCTGAAATTGTTGAAAATTGAAGCTTCTTAGTAAGCAAAACTCTGTAAAAATTGCAATTTTGGTCACTGTGAGGGTTTAAAAAGTGGTTATTCAACATGAGCCACGACCCGATTGACATTTTGAATAATTTTTGGTAAAGTCCAAAAAATCAATTTTCTGAAGAAAAACGATGACCGCGGAGCTGTCGAACGTTCCCAAAATGGCCAATTCTGATGAAATATTAACATTTAATCTTTTGACAGCAAATTACTGTTGGATGTGAATTATTACTTTTCCAACTAAAATAAGTGTGTTTAAAGTCATTTCTCTGCCTGAAATTGGTGAAAATTGAAGCTTCTTAGTAAGCAAAACTCTGTAAAAATGGCAATTTTGGTCACTGTGAGGGTTTAAAAAGTGGTTATTCAACATGAGCCACGACCCGATTGACATTTTGAATCATTTTGGGTAAAGTCCAAAAAATCAATTTTCGGAAGAAAAACGATGACCGCGGAGCTGTCGAACGTTCCCAAAATGGCCAATTCTGATGAAATATTAACATTTAATCTTTTGACTGCAAATTACTGTTGGATGTGAATTATTACTTTTCCAACTAAAATAAGTGTGTTTAAAGTCATTTCTCTGCCTGAAATTGGTGAAAATTGAAGCTTCTTAGTAAGCAAAACTCTGTAAAAATGGCAATTTTGGTCACTGTGAGGGTTTAAAAAGTGGTTATTCAACATGAGGCACGACCCGATTGACATTTTGAATAATTTTTGGTAAAGTCCAAAAAATCAATTTTCGGACGAAAAACGATGACCGTGGAGCTGTCGAACGTTCCCAAAATGGTCAATTCTGATGAAATATTAACATTTAATCTTTTGACTGCAAATTACTGTTGGATGTGAATTATTACTTTTTCAACTAAAATAAGTGTGTTTAAAGTCATTCCTGTGCCTGAAATTGGTGAAAATTGAAGCTTCTGAGTAAGCAAAACTCTGTAAAAATGGCAATTTTGGTCACTGTGAGGGTTTAAAAAGTGGTTATTCAACATGAGGCACGACCCGATTGACATTTTGAATCGTTTTTGGTAAAGTCCAAAAAATCTATTTTCGAACGAAAAACGATGACCGCGGAGCTGTCGAACGTTCCCAAAATGGTCAATTCTGATGAAATTTTAACATTTAATCTTTTGACTGCAAATTACTGTTGGATGTGAATTATTACTTTTTCAACTAAAATAAGTGTGTTTAAAGTCATTCCTGTGCCTGAAATTGGTGAAAATTTAAGCTTCTGAGTAAGCAAAACTCTGTAAAAATGGCAATTTTGGTCACTGTGGGGGTTTAAAAAGTGGTTACTCAACATGAGGCACGACCCGATTGACATTTTGAATCATTTTTGGTAAAGTCCAAAAAATCAATTTTCGGACGAAAAACGATGACCGCGGAGCTGTCGAAAGTTCCCAAAATGGTCAATTCTGATGAAATGTTAACATTTAATCTTTTGACTGCAAATGACTGTTGGATGTGAATTATTACTTTTTAAACTAAAATAAGTGTGTTTAAAGTCATTTCTCTGCCTGAAATTGGTGAAAATTGAAGCTTCTGATTAAGCAAAACTCTGTAAAAATGGCAATTTTGGTCACTGTGAGGGTTTAAAAAGTGGTTATTCAACATGAGGCACGACCCGATTGACATTTTGAATCGTTTTTGGTAAAGTCCAAAAAATCTATTTTCGAACGAAAAACGATGACCGCGGAGCTGTCGAACGTTCCCAAAATGGTCAATTCTGATGAAATTTTAACATTTAATCTTTTGACTGCAAATTACTGTTGGATGTGAATTATTACTTTTTCAACTAAAATAAGTGTGTTTAAAGTAATTCCTGTGCCTGAAATTGGTGAAAATGTAAGCTTCTGAGTAAGCAAAACTCTGTAAAAATGGCAATTTTGGTCACTGTGGGGGTTTAAAAAGTGGTTACTCAACATGAGGCACGACCCGATTGACATTTTGAATCATTTTTGGTAAAGTCCAAAAAATCAATTTTCGGACGAAAAACGATGACCGCGGAGCAGTCGAACGTTCCCAAAATGGTCAATTCTGATGAAATTTTAACATTTAATCTTTTGACTGCAAATTACTGTTGGATGTGTATTATTACTTTTTCAACTAAAATAAGTGTGTTTAAAGTCATTCCTGTGCCTGAAATTGGTGAAAATTTAAGCTTCTGAGTAAGCAAAACTCTGTAAAAATGGCAATTTTGGTCACTGTGAGGGTTTAAAAAGTGGTTACTCAACATGAGGCACGACCCGATTGACATTTTGAATCATTTTTGGTAAAGTCCAAAAAATCAATTTTCGGACGAAAAACGATGACCGCGGAGCTGTTGAAAGTTCCCAAAATGGTCAATTCTGATGAAATGTTAACATTTAATCTTTTGACTGCAAATTACTGTTGGATGTGAATTATTACTTTTCCAACTAAAATAAGTGTGTTTAAAGTCATTTCTCTGCCTGAAATTGTTGAAAATTGAAGCTTCTTAGTAAGCAAAACTCTGTAAAAATTGCAATTTTGGTCACTGTGAGGGTTTAAAAAGTGGTTATTCAACATGAGCCACGACCCGATTGACATTTTGAATCATTTTGGGTAAAGTCCAAAAAATCAATTTTCGGAAGAAAAACGATGACCGCGGAGCTGTCGAACGTTCCCAAAATGGCCAATTCTGATGAAATATTAACATTTAATCTTTTGACTGCAAATTACTGTTGGATGTGAATTATTACTTTTCCAACTAAAATAAGTGTGTTTAAAGTCATTTCTCTGCCTGAAATTGGTGAAAATTGAAGCTTCTTAGTAAGCAAAACTCTGTAAAAATGGCAATTTTGGTCACTGTGAGGGTTTAAAAAGTGGTTATTCAACATGAGGCACGACCCGATTGACATTTTGAATAATTTTTGGTAAAGTCCAAAAAATCAATTTTCGGACGAAAAACGATGACCGCGGAGCTGTCGAACGTTCCCAAAATGGTCAATTCTGATGAAATATTAACATTTAATCTTTTGACTGCAAATTACTGTTGGATGTGAATTATTACTTTTTCAACTAAAATAAGTGTGTTTAAAGTCATTTCTCTGCCTGAAATTGGTGAAAATTGAAGCTTAAGAGTAAGCAAAACTCTGTAAAAATTGCAATTTTGGTCACTGTGAGGGTTTAAAAAGTGGTTATTCAACATGAGGCACGACCCGATTGACATTTTGAATCGTTTTTGGTAAAGTCCAAAAAATCTATTTTCGAACGAAAAACGATGACCGCGGCGGAGCTGTCGAACGTTCCCAAAATGGTCAATTCTGATGAAATTTTAACATTTAATCTTTTGACTGCAAATTACTGTTGGATGTGAATTATTACTTTTTCAACTAAAATAAGTGTGTTTAAAGTCATTCCTGTGCCTGAAATTGGTGAAAATTTAAGCTTCTGAGTAAGCAAAACTCTGTAAAAATAGCAATTTTGGTCACTGTGGGGGTTTAAAAAGTGGTTACTCAACATGAGGCACGACCCGATTGACATTTTGAATCATTTTTGGTAAAGTCCAAAAAATCAATTTTCGGACGAAAAACGATGACCGCGGAGCTGTCGAACGTTCCCAAAATGGTCAATTCTGATGAAATTTTAACATTTAATCTTTTGACTGCAAATTACTGTTGGATGTGAATTATTAATTTTCCAACTAAAATAAGTGTGTTTAAAGTCATTTCTCTGCCTGAAATTGGTGAAAATTGAAGCTTCTTAGTAAGCAAAACTCTGTAAAAATGGCAATTTTGGTCACTGTGAGGGTTTAAAAAGTGGTTATTCAACATGAGGCACGACCCGATTGACATTTTGAATAATTTTGGGTAAAGTCCAAAAAATCAATTTTCGGAAGAAAAACGATGACTGCGGAGCTGTCGAACGTTCCCAAAATGGCCAATTCTGATGAAATATTAACATTTAATCTTTTGACTGCAAATTACTGTTGGATGTGAATTATTACTTTTCCAACTAAAATAAGTGTGTTTAAAGTCATTTCTCTGCCTGAAATTGGTGAAAATTGAAGCTTCTTAGTAAGCAAAACTCTGTAAAAATGGCAATTTTGGTCACTGTGAGGGTTTAAAAAGTGGTTATTCAACATGAGGCACGACCCGATGGACATTTTGAATAATTTTTGGTAAAGTCCAAAAAATCAATTTTCGGACGAAAAACGATTACCGCGGAGCTGTCGAAAGTTCCCAAAATGGTCAATTCTGATGAAATGTTAACATTTAATCTTTTGACTGCAAATTACTGTTGGATGTGTATTATTACTTTTTCAACTAAAATAAGTGTGTTTAAAGTCATTCCTGTGCCTGAAATTGGTGAAAATTTAAGCTTCTGAGTAAGCAAAACTCTGTAAAAATTGCAATTTTGGTCACTGTGAGGGTTTAAAAAGTGGTTACTCAACATGAGGCACAACCCGATTGACATTTTGAATAATTTTTGGTAAAGTCCAAAAAATCAATTTTCGGACGAAAAACGATGACCGCGGAGCTGTCGAACGTTCCCAAAATGGTCAATTCTGATGAAATTTTAACATTTAATCTTTTGACTGCAAATTACTGTTGGATGTGAATTATTACTTTTTCAACTAAAATAAGTGTGTTTAAAGTCATTTCTGTGCCTGAAATTGGTCAAAATGGAAGCTTCTGAGTAAGCAAAACTCTGTAAAAATGGCAATTTTGGTCACTGTGAGGGTTTAAAAAGTGGTTATTCAACATAAGGCACGACCCGATTGACATTTTGAATCATTTTTGGTAAAGTCCAAAAAATCTATTTTCGAACGAAAAACGATGACCGCGGAGCTGTCGAACGTTCCCAAAATGGTCAATTCTGATGAAATTTTAACATTTAATCTTTTGACTGCAAATTACTGTTGGATGTGTATTATTACTTTTTCAACTAAAATAAGTGTGTTTAAAGTCATTCCTGTGCCTGAAATTGGTGAAAATTTAAGCTTCTGAGTAAGCAAAACTCTGTAAAAATGGCAATTTTGGTCACTGTGAGGGTTTAAAAAGTGGTTACTCAACATGAGGCACAACCCGATTGACATTTTGAATCATTTTTGGTAAAGTCCAAAAAATCAATTTTCGGACGAAAAACGATGACCGCGGAGCTGTCGAAAGTTCCCAAAATGGTCAATTCTGATGAAATGTTAACATTTAATCTTTTGACTGCAAATTACTGTTGGATGTGAATTATTACTTTTCCAACTAAAATAAGTGTGTTTAAAGTCATTTCTCTGCCTGAAATTGTTGAAAATTGAAGCTTCTTAGTAAGCAAAACTCTGTAAAAATGGCAATTTTGGTCACTGTGAGGGTTTAAAAAGTGGTTATTCAACATGAGGCACGACCCGATTGACATTTTGAATAATTTTTGGTAAAGTCCAAAAAATCCATTTTCGGACGAAAAACGATGACCGCGGAGCTGTCGAACGTTCCCAAAATGGTCAATTCTGATGAAATTTTAACATTTAATCTTTTGACTGCAAATTACTGTTGGATGTGAATTATTACTTTTTCAACTAAAATAAGTGTGTTTAAAGTCATTTCTGTGCCTGAAATTGGTCAAAATGGAAGCTTCTGAGTAAGCAAAACTCTGTAAAAATGGCAATTTTTGTCACTGTGAGGGTTTAAAAAGTGGTTATTCAACATAAGGCACGACCCGATTGACATTTTGAATCATTTTTGGTAAAGTCCAAAAAATCTATTTTCGAACGAAAAACGATGACCGCGGAGCTGTCGAACGTTCCCAAAATGGTCAATTCTGATGAAATTTTAACATTTAATCTTTTGACTGCAAATTACTGTTGGATGTGAATTATTACTTTTTCAACTAAAATAAGTGTGTTTAAAGTCATTCCTGTGCCTGAAATTGGTGAAAATTGAAGCTTCTGAGTAAGCAAAACTCTGTAAAAATGGCAATTTTGGTCACTGTGAGGGTTTAAAAAGTGGTTATTCAACATGAGGCACGACCCGATTGACATTTTGAATCATTTTTGGTAAAGTCCAAAAAATCAATTTTCGGACGAAAAACGATGACCGCGGAGCTGTCGAACGTTCCCAAAATGGTCAATTCTGATGAAATTTTAACATTTAATCTTTTGACTGCAAATTACTGTTGGATGTGTAATATTACTTTTCCAACTAAAATAAGTGTGTTTAAAGTCATTTCTCTGCCTGAAATTGGTGAAAATTGAAGCTTCTTAGTAAGCAAAACTCTGTAAAAATGGCAATTTTGGTCACTGTGAGGGTTTAAAAAGTGGTTATTCAACATGAGGCACGACCCGATTGACATTTTGAATAATTTTGGGTAAAGTCCAAAAAATCAATTTTCGGAAGAAAAACGATGACTGCGGAGCTGTCGAACGTTCCCAAAATGGCCAATTCTGATGAAATATTAACATTTAATCTTTTGACTGCAAATTACTGTTGGATGTGAATTATTACTTTTCCAACTAAAATAAGTGTGTTTAAAGTCATTTCTCTGCCTGAAATTGGTGAAAATTGAAGCTTCTTAGTAAGCAAAACTCTGTAAAAATGGCAATTTTGGTCACTGTGAGGGTTTAAAAAGTGGTTATTCAACATGAGGCACGACCCGATTGACATTTTGAATAATTTTTGGTAAAGTCCAAAAAATCAATTTTCGGACGAAAAACGATGACCGCGGAGCTGTCGAAAGTTCCCAAAATGGTCAATTCTGATGAAATGTTAACATTTAATCTTTTGACTGCAAATTACTGTTGGATGTGTATTATTACTTTTTCAACTAAAATAAGTGTGTTTAAAGTCATTCCTGTGCCTGAAATTGGTGAAAATTTAAGCTTCTGAGTAAGCAAAACTCTGTAAAAATGGCAATTTTGGTCACTGTGAGGGTTTAAAAAGTGGTTACTCAACATGAGGCACAACCCGATTGACATTTTGAATCATTTTTGGTAAAGTTCAAAAAATTAATTTTCGGACGAAAAACGATGACCGCGGAGCTGTTGAAAGTTCCCAAAATGGTCAATTCTGATGAAATGTTAACATTTAATCTTTTGACTGCAAATTACTGTTGGATGTGAATTATTACTTTTCCAACTAAAATAAGTGTGTTTAAAGTCATTTCTCTGCCTGAAATTGTTGAAAATTGAAGCTTCTTAGTAAGCAAAACTCTGTAAAAATTGCAATTTTGGTCACTGTGAGGGTTTAAAAAGTGGTTATTCAACATGAGCCACGACCCGATTGACATTTTGAATAATTTTTGGTAAAGTCCAAAAAATCAATTTTCGGATGAAAAACGATGACCGCGGAGCTGTCGAACGTTCCCAAAATGGTCAAATCTGATGAAATATTAACATTTAATCTTTTGACTGCAAATTACTGTTGGATGTGAATTATTACTTTTTAAACAAAAATAAGTGTGTTTAAAGTCATTTCTCTGCCTGAAATTGGTGAAAATTGAAGCTTAAGAGTAAGCAAAACTCTGTAAAAATTGCAATTTTGGTCACTGTGAGGGTTTAAAAAGTGGTTATTCAACATGAGGCACGACCCGATTGACATTTTGAATCGTTTTTGGTAAAGTCCAAAAAATCTATTTTCGAACGAAAAACGATGACCGCGGAGCTGTCGAACGTTCCCAAAATGGTCAATTCTGATGAAATTTTAACATTTAATCTTTTGACTGCAAATTACTGTTGGATGTGAATTATTACTTTTTCAACTAAAATAAGTGTGTTTAAAGTCATTCCTGTGCCTGAAATTGGTGAAAATTTAAGCTTCTGAGTAAGCAAAACTCTGTAAAAATAGCAATTTTGGTCACTGTGGGGGTTTAAAAAGTGGTTACTCAACATGAGGCACGACCCGATTGACATTTTGAATCATTTTTGGTAAAGTCCAAAAAATCAATTTTCGGACGAAAAACGATGACCGCGGAGCTGTCGAACGTTCCCAAAATGGTCAATTCTGATGAAATTTTAACATTTAATCTTTTGACTGCAAATTACTGTTGGATGTGAATTATTAATTTTCCAACTAAAATAAGTGTGTTTAAAGTCATTTCTCTGCCTGAAATTGGTGAAAATTGAAGCTTCTTAGTAAGCAAAACTCTGTAAAAATGGCAATTTTGGTCACTGTGAGGGTTTAAAAAGTGGTTATTCAACATGAGGCACGACCCGATTGACATTTTGAATAATTTTGGGTAAAGTCCAAAAAATCAATTTTCGGAAGAAAAACGATGACTGCGGAGCTGTCGAACGTTCCCAAAATGGCCAATTCTGATGAAATATTAACATTTAATCTTTTGACTGCAAATTACTGTTGGATGTGAATTATTACTTTTCCAACTAAAATAAGTGTGTTTAAAGTCATTTCTCTGCCTGAAATTGGTGAAAATTGAAGCTTCTTAGTAAGCAAAACTCTGTAAAAATGGCAATTTTGGTCACTGTGAGGGTTTAAAAAGTGGTTATTCAACATGAGGCACGACCCGATGGACATTTTGAATAATTTTTGGTAAAGTCCAAAAAATCAATTTTCGGACGAAAAACGATTACCGCGGAGCTGTCGAAAGTTCCCAAAATGGTCAATTCTGATGAAATGTTAACATTTAATCTTTTGACTGCAAATTACTGTTGGATGTGTATTATTACTTTTTCAACTAAAATAAGTGTGTTTAAAGTCATTCCTGTGCCTGAAATTGGTGAAAATTTAAGCTTCTGAGTAAGCAAAACTCTGTAAAAATTGCAATTTTGGTCACTGTGAGGGTTTAAAAAGTGGTTACTCAACATGAGGCACAACCCGATTGACATTTTGAATAATTTTTGGTAAAGTCCAAAAAATCAATTTTCGGACGAAAAACGATGACCGCGGAGCTGTCGAACGTTCCCAAAATGGTCAATTCTGATGAAATTTTAACATTTAATCTTTTGACTGCAAATTACTGTTGGATGTGAATTATTACTTTTTCAACTAAAATAAGTGTGTTTAAAGTCATTTCTGTGCCTGAAATTGGTCAAAATGGAAGCTTCTGAGTAAGCAAAACTCTGTAAAAATTGCAATTTTGGTCACTGTGAGGGTTTAAAAAGTGGTTATTCAACATAAGGCACGACCCGATTGACATTTTGAATCATTTTTGGTAAAGTCCAAAAAATCTATTTTCGAACGAAAAACGATGACCGCGGAGCTGTCGAACGTTCCCAAAATGGTCAATTCTGATGAAATTTTAACATTTAATCTTTTGACTGCAAATTACTGTTGGATGTGTATTATTACTTTTTCAACTAAAATAAGTGTGTTTAAAGTCATTCCTGTGCCTGAAATTGGTGAAAATTTAAGCTTCTGAGTAAGCAAAACTCTGTAAAAATGGCAATTTTGGTCACTGTGAGGGTTTAAAAAGTGGTTACTCAACATGAGGCACAACCCGATTGACATTTTGAATCATTTTTGGTAAAGTCCAAAAAATCAATTTTCGGACGAAAAACGATGACCGCGGAGCTGTCGAAAGTTCCCAAAATGGTCAATTCTGATGAAATGTTAACATTTAATCTTTTGACTGCAAATTACTGTTGGATGTGAATTATTACTTTTCCAACTAAAATAAGTGTGTTTAAAGTCATTTCTCTGCCTGAAATTGTTGAAAATTGAAGCTTCTTAGTAAGCAAAACTCTGTAAAAATGGCAATTTTGGTCACTGTGAGGGTTTAAAAAGTGGTTATTCAACATGAGGCACGACCCGATTGACATTTTGAATAATTTTTGGTAAAGTCCAAAAAATCCATTTTCGGACGAAAAACGATGACCGCGGAGCTGTCGAACGTTCCCAAAATGGTCAATTCTGATGAAATTTTAACATTTAATCTTTTGACTGCAAATTACTGTTGGATGTGAATTATTACTTTTTCAACTAAAATAAGTGTGTTTAAAGTCATTTCTGTGCCTGAAATTGGTCAAAATGGAAGCTTCTGAGTAAGCAAAACTCTGTAAAAATGGCAATTTTTGTCACTGTGAGGGTTTAAAAAGTGGTTATTCAACATAAGGCACGACCCGATTGACATTTTGAATCATTTTTGGTAAAGTCCAAAAAATCTATTTTCGAACGAAAAACGATGACCGCGGAGCTGTCGAACGTTCCCAAAATGGTCAATTCTGATGAAATTTTAACATTTAATCTTTTGACTGCAAATTACTGTTGGATGTGAATTATTACTTTTTCAACTAAAATAAGTGTGTTTAAAGTCATTCCTGTGCCTGAAATTGGTGAAAATTGAAGCTTCTGAGTAAGCAAAACTCTGTAAAAATGGCAATTTTGGTCACTGTGAGGGTTTAAAAAGTGGTTATTCAACATGAGGCACGACCCGATTGACATTTTGAATCATTTTTGGTAAAGTCCAAAAAATCAATTTTCGGACGAAAAACGATGACCGCGGAGCTGTCGAACGTTCCCAAAATGGTCAATTCTGATGAAATTTTAACATTTAATCTTTTGACTGCAAATTACTGTTGGATGTGTAATATTACTTTTCCAACTAAAATAAGTGTGTTTAAAGTCATTTCTCTGCCTGAAATTGGTGAAAATTGAAGCTTCTTAGTAAGCAAAACTCTGTAAAAATGGCAATTTTGGTCACTGTGAGGGTTTAAAAAGTGGTTATTCAACATGAGGCACGACCCGATTGACATTTTGAATAATTTTGGGTAAAGTCCAAAAAATCAATTTTCGGAAGAAAAACGATGACTGCGGAGCTGTCGAACGTTCCCAAAATGGCCAATTCTGATGAAATATTAACATTTAATCTTTTGACTGCAAATTACTGTTGGATGTGAATTATTACTTTTCCAACTAAAATAAGTGTGTTTAAAGTCATTTCTCTGCCTGAAATTGGTGAAAATTGAAGCTTCTTAGTAAGCAAAACTCTGTAAAAATGGCAATTTTGGTCACTGTGAGGGTTTAAAAAGTGGTTATTCAACATGAGGCACGACCCGATTGACATTTTGAATAATTTTTGGTAAAGTCCAAAAAATCAATTTTCGGACGAAAAACGATGACCGCGGAGCTGTCGAAAGTTCCCAAAATGGTCAATTCTGATGAAATGTTAACATTTAATCTTTTGACTGCAAATTACTGTTGGATGTGTATTATTACTTTTTCAACTAAAATAAGTGTGTTTAAAGTCATTCCTGTGCCTGAAATTGGTGAAAATTTAAGCTTCTGAGTAAGCAAAACTCTGTAAAAATGGCAATTTTGGTCACTGTGAGGGTTTAAAAAGTGGTTACTCAACATGAGGCACAACCCGATTGACATTTTGAATCATTTTTGGTAAAGTTCAAAAAATCAATTTTCGGACGAAAAACGATGACCGCGGAGCTGTTGAAAGTTCCCAAAATGGTCAATTCTGATGAAATGTTAACATTTAATCTTTTGACTGCAAATTACTGTTGGATGTGAATTATTACTTTTCCAACTAAAATAAGTGTGTTTAAAGTCATTTCTCTGCCTGAAATTGTTGAAAATTGAAGCTTCTTAGTAAGCAAAACTCTGTAAAAATTGCAATTTTGGTCACTGTGAGGGTTTAAAAAGTGGTTATTCAACATGAGCCACGACCCGATTGACATTTTGAATAATTTTTGGTAAAGTCCAAAAAATCAATTTTCGGATGAAAAACGATGACCGCGGAGCTGTCGAACGTTCCCAAAATGGTCAAATCTGATGAAATATTAACATTTAATCTTTTGACTGCAAATTACTGTTGGATGTGAATTATTACTTTTTAAACAAAAATAAGTGTGTTTAAAGTCATTTCTCTGCCTGAAATTGGTGAAAATTGAAGCTTAAGAGTAAGCAAAACTCTGTAAAAATTGCAATTTTGGTCACTGTGAGGGTTTAAAAAGTGGTTATTCAACATGAGGCACGACCCGATTGACATTTTGAATCGTTTTTGGTAAAGTCCAAAAAATCTATTTTCGAACGAAAAACGATGACCGCGGAGCTGTCGAACGTTCCCAAAATGGTCAATTCTGATGAAATTTTAACATTTAATCTTTTGACTGCAAATTACTGTTGGATGTGAATTATTACTTTTTCAACTAAAATAAGTGTGTTTAAAGTCATTCCTGTGCCTGAAATTGGTGAAAATTTAAGCTTCTGAGTAAGCAAAACTCTGTAAAAATAGCAATTTTGGTCACTGTGGGGGTTTAAAAAGTGGTTACTCAACATGAGGCACGACCCGATTGACATTTTGAATCATTTTTGGTAAAGTCCAAAAAATCAATTTTCGGACGAAAAACGATGACCGCGGAGCTGTCGAACGTTCCCAAAATGGTCAATTCTGATGAAATTTTAACATTTAATCTTTTGACTGCAAATTACTGTTGGATGTGTATTATTACTTTTTCAACTAAAATAAGTGTGTTTAAAGTCATTTCTCTGCCTGAAATTGGTCAAAATTTAAGCTTCTGAGTAAGCAAAACTCTGTAAAAATGGAAATTTTGGTCACTGTGAGGGTTTAAAAAGTAGTTATTCAACATGAGGCACGACCCGATTGACATTTTGAATCATTTTGGGTAAAGTCCAAAAAATCAATTTTCGGAAGAAAAACGATGACCGCGGAGCTGTCGAACGTTCCCAAAATGGCCAATTCTGATGAAATATTAACATTTAATCTTTTGACTGCAAATTACTGTTGGATGTGAATTATTACTTTTCCAACTAAAATAAGTGTGTTTAAAGTCATTTCTCTGCCTGAAATTGGTGAAAATTGAAGCTTCTTAGTAAGCAAAACTCTGTAAAAATGGCAATTTTGGTCACTGTGAGGGTTTAAAAAGTGGTTATTCAACATGCGCACGACCCGATTGACATTTTGAATAATTTTTGGTAAAGTCCAAAAAATCAATTTTCGGACGAAAAACGATGACCGCGGAGCTGTCGAAAGTTCGCAAAATGGTCAATTCTGATGAAATGTTAACATTTAATCTTTTGACTGCAAATTACTGTTGGATGTGTATTATTACTTTTTCAACTAAAATAAGTGTGTTTAAAGTCATTCCTGTGCCTGAAATTGGTGAAAATTTAAGCTTCTGAGTAAGCAAAACTCTGTAAAAATGGCAATTTTGGTCACTGTGAGGGTTTAAAAAGTGGTTACTCAACATGAGGCACAACCCGATTGACATTTTGAATCATTTTTGGTAAAGTCCAAAAAATCAATTTTCAGACGAAAAACGATGACCGCGGAGCTGTTGAAAGTTCCCAAAATGGTCAATTCTGATGAAATGTTAACATTTAATCTTTTGACTGCAAATTACTGTTGGATGTGAATTATTACTTTTCCAACTAAAATAAGTGTGTTTAAAGTCATTTCTCTGCCTGAAATTGTTGAAAATTGAAGCTTCTTAGTAAGCAAAACTCTGTAAAAATTGCAATTTTGGTCACTGTGAGGGTTTAAAAAGTGGTTATTCAACATGAGCCACGACCCGATTGACATTTTGAATAATTTTTGGTAAAGTCCAAAAAATCAATTTTCGGACGAAAACCGATGACCGCGGAGCTGTCGAACGTTCCCAAAATGGTCAATTCTGATGAAATTTTAACATTTAATCTTTTGACTGCAAATTACTGTTGGATGTGAATTATTACTTTTTCAACTAAAATAAGTGTGTTTAAAGTCATTTCTGTGCCTGAAATTGGTCAAAATGGAAGCTTCTGAGTAAGCAAAACTCTGTAAAAATGGCAATTTTGGTCACTGTGAGGGTTTAAAAAGTGGTTATTCAACATAAGGCACGACCCGATTGACATTTTGAATCATTTTTGGTAAAGTCCAAAAAATCTATTTTCGAACGAAAAACGATGACCGCGGAGCTGTCGAACGTTCCCAAAATGGTCAATTCTGATGAAATTTTAACATTTAATCTTTTGACTGCAAATTACTGTTGGATGTGTATTATTACTTTTTCAACTAAAATAAGTGTGTTTAAAGTCATTTCTCTGCCTGAAATTGTTGAAAATTGAAGCTTCTTAGTAAGCAAAACTCTGTAAAAATTGCAATTTTGGTCACTGTGAGGGTTTAAAAAGTGGTTATTCAACATGAGCCACGACCCGATTGACATTTTGAATAATTTTTGGTAAAGTCCAAAAAATCAATTTTCGGACGAAAACCGATGACCGCGGAGCTGTCGAACGTTCCCAAAATGGTCAATTCTGATGAAATTTTAACATTTAATCTTTTGACTGCAAATTACTGTTGGATGTGAATTATTACTTTTTCAACTAAAATAAGTGTGTTTAAAGTCATTTCTGTGCCTGAAATTGGTCAAAATGGAAGCTTCTGAGTAAGCAAAACTCTGTAAAAATGGCAATTTTGGTCACTGTGAGGGTTTAAAAAGTGGTTATTCAACATAAGGCACGACCCGATTGACATTTTGAATCATTTTTGGTAAAGTCCAAAAAATCTATTTTCGAACGAAAAACGATGACCGCGGAGCTGTCGAACGTTCCCAAAATGGTCAATTCTGATGAAATTTTAACATTTAATCTTTTGACTGCAAATTACTGTTGGATGTGTATTATTACTTTTTCAACTAAAATAAGTGTGTTTAAAGTCATTCCTGTGCCTGAAATTGGTGAAAATTTAAGCTTCTGAGTAAGCAAAACTCTGTAAAAATGGCAATTTTGGTCACTGTGAGGGTTTAAAAAGTGGTTACTCAACATGAGGCACGACCCGATTGACATTTTGAATCATTTTTGGTAAAGTCCCAAAAATCAATTTTCGGACGAAAAACGATGACCGCGGAGCTGTCGAAAGTTCCCAAAATGGTCAATTCTGATGAAATGTTAACATTTAATCTTTTGACTGCAAATTACTGTTGGATGTGAATTATTACTTTTCCAACTAAAATAAGTGTGTTTAAAGTCATTTCTCTGCCTGAAATTGTTGAAAATTGAAGCTTCTTAGTAAGCAAAACTCTGTAAAAATGGCAATTTTGGTCACTGTGAGGGTTTAAAAAGTGGTTATTCAACATGAGGCACGACCCGATTGACATTTTGAATAATTTTTGGTAAAGTCCAAAAAATCAATTTTCGGACGAAAAACGATGACCGCGGAGCTGTCGAACGTTCCCAAAATGGTCAATTCTGATGAAATTTTAACATTTAATCTTTTGACTGCAAATTACTGTTGGATGTGAATTATTACTTTTTCAACTAAAATAAGTGTGTTTAAAGTCATTTCTGTGCCTGAAATTGGTCAAAATGGAAGCTTCTGAGTAAGCAAAACTCTGTAAAAATGGCAATTTTGGTCACTGTGAGGGTTTAAAAAGTGGTTATTCAACATAAGGCACGACCCGATTGACATTTTGAATCATTTTTGGTAAAGTCCCAAAAATCTATTTTCGAACGAAAAACGATGACCGCGGAGCTGTCGAACGTTCCCAAAATGGTCAATTCTGATGAAATTTTAACATTTAATCTTTTGACTGCAAATTACTGTTGGATGTGAATTATTACTTTTTCAACTAAAATAAGTGTGTTTAAAGTCATTCCTGTGCCTGAAATTGGTGAAAATTGAAGCTTCTGAGTAAGCAAAACTCTGTAAAAATGGCAATTTTGGTCACTGTGAGGGTTTAAAAAGTGGTTATTCAACATGAGGCACGACCCGATTGACATTTTGAATCATTTTTGGTAAAGTCCAAAAAATCAATTTTCGGACGAAAAACGATGACCGCGGAGCTGTCGAACGTTCCCAAAATGGTCAATTCTGATGAAATTTTAACATTTAATCTTTTGACTGCAAATTACTGTTGGATGTGTAATATTACTTTTCCAACTAAAATAAGTGTGTTTAAAGTCATTTCTCTGCCTGAAATTGGTGAAAATTGAAGCTTCTTAGTAAGCAAAACTCTGTAAAAATGGCAATTTTGGTCACTGTGAGGGTTTAAAAAGTGGTTATTCAACATGAGGCACGACCCGATTGACATTTTGAATAATTTTTGGTAAAGTCCAAAAAATCAATTTTCGGACGAAAAACGATGACCGCGGAGCTGTCGAAAGTTCCCAAAATGGTCAATTCTGATGAAATGTTAACATTTAATCTTTTGACTGCAAATTACTGTTGGATGTGTATTATTACTTTTTCAACTAAAATAAGTGTGTTTAAAGTCATTCCTGTGCCTGAAATTGGTGAAAATTTAAGCTTCTGAGTAAGCAAAACTCTGTAAAAATGGCAATTTTGGTCACTGTGAGGGTTTAAAAAGTGGTTACTCAACATGAGGCACAACCCGATTGACATTTTGAATCATTTTTGGTAAAGTCCAAAAAATCAATTTTCGGACGAAAAACGATGACCGCGGAGCTGTTGAAAGTTCCCAAAATGGTCAATTCTGATGAAATTTTAACATTTAATCTTTTGACTGCAAATTACTGTTGGATGTGAATTATTACTTTTCCAACTAAAATAAGTGTGTTTAAAGTCATTTCTCTGCCTGAAATTGTTGAAAATTGAAGCTTCTTAGTAAGCAAAACTCTGTAAAAATTGCAATTTTGGTCACTGTGAGGGTTTAAAAAGTGGTTATTCAACATGAGCCACGACCCGATTGACATTTTGAATAATTTTTGGTAAAGTCCAAAAAATCAATTTTCGGACGAAAAACGATGACCGCGGAGCTGTCGAACGTTCCCAAAATGGTCAATTCTGATGAAATTTTAACATTTAATCTTTTGACTGCAAATTACTGTTGGATGTGAATTATTACTTTTTCAACTAAAATAAGTGTGTTTAAAGTCATTTCTGTGCCTGAAATTGGTCAAAATGGAAGCTTCTGAGTAAGCAAAACTCTGTAAAAATGGCAATTTTGGTCACTGTGAGGGTTTAAAAAGTGGTTATTCAACATAAGGCACGACCCGATTGACATTTTGAATCATTTTTGGTAAAGTCCAAAAAATCTATTTTCGAACGAAAAACGATGACCGCGGAGCTGTCGAACGTTCCCAAAATGGTCAATTCTGATGAAATTTTAACATTTAATCTTTTGACTGCAAATTACTGTTGGATGTGTATTATTACTTTTTCAACTAAAATAAGTGTGTTTAAAGTCATTCCTGTGCCTGAAATTGGTGAAAATTTAAGCTTCTGAGTAAGCAAAACTCTGTAAAAATGGCAATTTTGGTCACTGTGAGGGTTTAAAAAGTGGTTACTCAACATGAGGCACGACCCGATTGACATTTTGAATCATTTTTGGTAAAGTCCAAAAAATCAATTTTCGGACGAAAAACGATGACCGCGGAGCTGTCGAAAGTTCCCAAAATGGTCAATTCTGATGAAATGTTAACATTTAATCTTTTGACTGCAAATTACTGTTGGATGTGAATTATTACTTTTCCAACTAAAATAAGTGTGTTTAAAGTCATTTCTCTGCCTGAAATTGTTGAAAATTGAAGCTTCTTAGTAAGCAAAACTCTGTAAAAATGGCAATTTTGGTCACTGTGAGGGTTTAAAAAGTGGTTATTCAACATGAGGCACGACCCGATTGACATTTTGAATAATTTTTGGTAAAGTCCAAAAAATCAATTTTCGGACGAAAAACGATGACCGCGGAGCTGTCGAACGTTCCCAAAATGGTCAATTCTGATGAAATTTTAACATTTAATCTTTTGACTGCAAATTACTGTTGGATGTGAATTATTACTTTTTCAACTAAAATAAGTGTGTTTAAAGTCATTTCTGTGCCTGAAATTGGTCAAAATGGAAGCTTCTGAGTAAGCAAAACTCTGTAAAAATGGCAATTTTGGTCACTGTGAGGGTTTAAAAAGTGGTTATTCAACATAAGGCACGACCCGATTGACATTTTGAATCATTTTTGGTAAAGTCCCAAAAATCTATTTTCGAACGAAAAACGATGACCGCGGAGCTGTCGAACGTTCCCAAAATGGTCAATTCTGATGAAATTTTAACATTTAATCTTTTGACTGCAAATTACTGTTGGATGTGAATTATTACTTTTTCAACTAAAATAAGTGTGTTTAAAGTCATTCCTGTGCCTGAAATTGGTGAAAATTGAAGCTTCTGAGTAAGCAAAACTCTGTAAAAATGGCAATTTTGGTCACTGTGAGGGTTTAAAAAGTGGTTATTCAACATGAGGCACGACCCGATTGACATTTTGAATCATTTTTGGTAAAGTCCAAAAAATCAATTTTCGGACGAAAAACGATGACCGCGGAGCTGTCGAACGTTCCCAAAATGGTCAATTCTGATGAAATTTTAACATTTAATCTTTTGACTGCAAATTACTGTTGGATGTGTAATATTACTTTTCCAACTAAAATAAGTGTGTTTAAAGTCATTTCTCTGCCTGAAATTGGTGAAAATTGAAGCTTCTTAGTAAGCAAAACTCTGTAAAAATGGCAATTTTGGTCACTGTGAGGGTTTAAAAAGTGGTTATTCAACATGAGGCACGACCCGATTGACATTTTGAATAATTTTTGGTAAAGTCCAAAAAATCAATTTTCGGACGAAAAACGATGACCGCGGAGCTGTCGAAAGTTCCCAAAATGGTCAATTCTGATGAAATGTTAACATTTAATCTTTTGACTGCAAATTACTGTTGGATGTGTATTATTACTTTTTCAACTAAAATAAGTGTGTTTAAAGTCATTCCTGTGCCTGAAATTGGTGAAAATTTAAGCTTCTGAGTAAGCAAAACTCTGTAAAAATGGCAATTTTGGTCACTGTGAGGGTTTAAAAAGTGGTTACTCAACATGAGGCACAACCCGATTGACATTTTGAATCATTTTTGGTAAAGTCCAAAAAATCAATTTTCGGACGAAAAACGATGACCGCGGAGCTGTTGAAAGTTCCCAAAATGGTCAATTCTGATGAAATTTTAACATTTAATCTTTTGACTGCAAATTACTGTTGGATGTGAATTATTACTTTTCCAACTAAAATAAGTGTGTTTAAAGTCATTTCTCTGCCTGAAATTGTTGAAAATTGAAGCTTCTTAGTAAGCAAAACTCTGTAAAAATTGCAATTTTGGTCACTGTGAGGGTTTAAAAAGTGGTTATTCAACATGAGCCACGACCCGATTGACATTTTGAATAATTTTTGGTAAAGTCCAAAAAATCAATTTTCGGACGAAAAACGATGACCGCGGAGCTGTCGAACGTTCCCAAAATGGTCAATTCTGATGAAATTTTAACATTTAATCTTTTGACTGCAAATTACTGTTGGATGTGAATTATTACTTTTTCAACTAAAATAAGTGTGTTTAAAGTCATTTCTGTGCCTGAAATTGGTCAAAATGGAAGCTTCTGAGTAAGCAAAACTCTGTAAAAATGGCAATTTTGGTCACTGTGAGGGCTTAAAAAGTGGTTATTCAACATAAGGCACGACCCGATTGACATTTTGAATCATTTTTGGTAAAGTCCCAAAAATCTATTTTCGAACGAAAAACGATGACCGCGGAGCTGTCGAACGTTCCCAAAATGGTCAATTCTGATGAAATTTTAACATTTAATCCTTTGACTGCAAATTACTGTTGGATGTGTATTATTACTTTTTCAACTAAAATAAGTATGTTTAAAGTCATTCCTGTGCCTGAAATTGGTGAAAATGTAAGCTTCTGAGTAAGCAAAACTCTGTAAAAATGGCAATTTTGGTCACTGTGAGGGTTTAAAAAGTGGTTACTCAACATGAGGCACGACCCGATTGACATTTTGAATCATTTTTGGTAAAGTCCAAAAAATCAATTTTCGGACGAAAAACGATGACCGCGGAGCTGTCGAAAGTTCCCAAAATGGTCAATTCTGATGAAATGTTAACATTTAATCTTTTGACTGCAAATTACTGTTGGATGTGAATTATTACTTTTCCAACTAAAATAAGTGTGTTTAAAGTCATTTCTCTGCCTGAAATTGTTGAAAATTGAAGCTTCTTAGTAAGCAAAACTCTGTAAAAATGGCAATTTTGGTCACTGTGAGGGTTTAAAAAGTGGTTATTCAACATGAGGCACGACCCGATTGACATTTTGAATAGTTTTTGGTAAAGTCCAAAAAATCAATTTTCGGACAAAAAACGATGACCGCGGAGCTGTCGAACGTTCCCAAAATGGTCCATTCTGATGAAATTTTAACATTTAATCTTTTGACTGCAAATTACTTTTGGATGTGAATTATTACTTTTTCAACTAAAATAAGTGTGTTTAAAGTCATTTCTGTGCCTGAAATTGGTCAAAATGGAAGCTTCTGAGTAAGCAAAACTCTGTAAAAATGGCAATTTTGGTCACTGTGAGGGTTTAAAAAGTGGTTATTCAACATAAGGCACGACCCGATTGACATTTTGAATCATTTTTGGTAAAGTCCAAAAAATCTATTTTCGAACGAAAAACGATGACCGCGGAGCTGTCGAACGTTCCCAAAATGGTCAATTCTGATGAAATTTTAACATTTAATCTTTTGACTGCAAATTACTGTTGGATGTGAATTATTACTTTTTCAACTAAAATAAGTGTGTTTAAAGTCATTCCTGTGCCTGAAATTGGTGAAAATTGAAGCTTCTGAGTAAGCAAAACTCTGTAAAAATGGCAATTTTGGTCACTGTGAGGGTTTAAAAAGTGGTTATTCAACATGAGGCACGACCCGATTGACATTTTGAATCATTTTTGGTAAAGTCCAAAAAATCAATTTTCGGACGAAAAACGATGACCGCGGAGCTGTCGAACGTTCCCAAAATGGTCAATTCTGATGAAATTTTAACATTTAATCTTTTGACTGCAAATTACTGTTGGATGTGTAATATTACTTTTTCAACTAAAATAAGTGTGTTTAAAGTCATTCCTGTGCCTGAAATTGGTGAAAATTTAAGCTTCTGAGTAAGCAAAACTCTGTAAAAATGGCAATTTTGGTCACTGTGAGGGTTTAAAAAGTGGTTACTCAACATGAGGCACGACCCGATTGACATTTTGAATCATTTTTGGTAAAGTCCAAAAAATCAATTTTCGGACGAAAAACGATGACCGCGGAGCTGTCGAAAGTTCCCAAAATGGTCAATTCTGATGAAATGTTAACATTTAATCTTTTGACTGCAAATTACTGTTGGATGTGAATTATTACTTTTTCAACTAAAATAAGTGTGTTTAAAGTCATTCCTGTGCCTGAAATTGGTGAAAATTTAAGCTTCTGAGTAAGCAAAACTCTGTAAAAATTGCAATTTTGGTCACTGTGAGGGTTTAAAAAGTGGTTACTCAACATGAGGCACGACCCAATTGACATTTTGAATAATTTTTGGTAAAGTCCAAAAAAGCAATTTTCGGACGAAAAACGATGACCGCGGAGCTGTTAAAGTTCCCAAAATGGTCAATTCTGATGAAATGTTAACATTTAATCTTTTGACTGCAAATTACTGTTGGATGTGAATTATTACTTTTCCAACTAAAATAAGTGTGTTTAAAGTCATTTCTCTGCCTGAAATTGTTGAAAATTGAAGCTTCTTAGTAAGCAAAACTCTGTAAAAATTGCAATTTTGGTCACTGTGAGGGTTTAAAAAGTGGTTATTCAACATGAGCCACGACCCGATTGACATTTTGAATAATTTTTGGTAAAGTTCAAAAAATCAATTTTCGGACGAAAAACGATGACCGCGGAGCTGTCGAACGTTCCCAAAATGGTCAATTCTGATGAAATTTTAACATTTAATCTTTTGACTGCAAATTACTGTTGGATGTGAATTATTACTTTTTCAACTAAAATAAGTGTGTTGAAAGTCATTCCTGTGCCTGAAATTGGTGAAAATTTAAGCTTCTGAGTAAGCAAAACTCTGTAAAAATGGCAATTTTGGTCACTGTGAGGGTTTAAAAAGTGGTTACTCAACATGAGGCACGACCCGATTGACATTTTGAATCATTTTTGGTAAAGTCCAAAAAATCAATTTTCGGACGAAAAACGATGACCGCGGAGCTGTCGAAAGTTCCCAAAATGGTCAATTCTGATGAAATGTTAACATTTAATCTTTTGACTGCAAATTACTGTTGGATGTGAATTATTACTTTTCCAACTAAAATAAGTGTGTTTAAAGTCATTTCTCTGCCTGAAATTGTTGAAAATTGAAGCTTCTTAGTAAGCAAAACTCTGTAAAAATGGCAATTTTGGTCACTGTGAGGGTTTAAAAAGTGGTTATTCAACATGAGGCACGACCCGATTGACATTTTGAATAATTTTTGGTAAAGTCCAAAAAATCAATTTTCGGACGAAAAACGATGACCGCGGAGCTGTCGAACGTTCCCAAAATGGTCCATTCTGATGAAATTTTAACATTTAATCTTTTGACTGCAAATTACTGTTGGATGTGAATTATTACTTTTTCAACTAAAATAAGTGTGTTTAAAGTCATTTCTGTGCCTGAAATTGGTCAAAATGGAAGCTTCTGAGTAAGCAAAACTCTGTAAAAATGGCAATTTTGGTCACTGTGAGGGTTTAAAAAGTGGTTATTCAACATAAGGCACGACCCGATTGACATTTTGAATCATTTTTGGTAAAGTCCAAAAAATCTATTTTCGAACGAAAAACGATGACCGCGGAGCTGTCGAACGTTCCCAAAATGGTCAATTCTGATGAAATTTTAACATTTAATCTTTTGACTGCAAATTACTGTTGGATGTGAATTATTACTTTTTCAACTAAAATAAGTGTGTTTAAAGTCATTCCTGTGCCTGAAATTGGTGAAAATTGAAGCTTCTGAGTAAGCAAAACTCTGTAAAAATGGCAATTTTGGTCACTGTGAGGGTTTAAAAAGTGGTTATTCAACATGAGGCACGACCCGATTGACATTTTGAATCATTTTTGGTAAAGTCCAAAAAATCAATTTTCGGACGAAAAACGATGACCGCGGAGCTGTCGAACGTTCCCAAAATGGTCAATTCTGATGAAATTTTAACATTTAATCTTTTGACTGCAAATTACTGTTGGATGTGTAATATTACTTTTTCAACTAAAATAAGTGTGTTTAAAGTCATTCCTGTGCCTGAAATTGGTGAAAATTTAAGCTTCTGAGTAAGCAAAACTCTGTAAAAATGGCAATTTTGGTCACTGTGAGGGTTTAAAAAGTGGTTACTCAACATGAGGCACGACCCGATTGACATTTTGAATCATTTTTGGTAAAGTCCAAAAAATCAATTTTCGGACGAAAAACGATGACCGCGGAGCTGTCGAAAGTTCCCAAAATGGTCAATTCTGATGAAATGTTAACATTTAATCTTTTGACTGCAAATTACTGTTGGATGTGAATTATTACTTTTTCAACTAAAATAAGTGTGTTTAAAGTCATTCCTGTGCCTGAAATTGGTGAAAATTTAAGCTTCTGAGTAAGCAAAACTCTGTAAAAATGGCAATTTTGGTCACTGTGAGGGTTTAAAAAGTGGTTACTCAACATGAGGCACGACCCGATTGACATTTTGAATAATTTTTGGTAAAGTCCAAAAAATCAATTTTCGGACGAAAAACGATGACCGCGGAGCTGTTAAAGTTCCCAAAATGGTCAATTCTGATGAAATGTTAACATTTAATCTTTTGACTGCAAATTACTGTTGGATGTGAATTATTACTTTTCCAACTAAAATAAGTGTGTTTAAAGTCATTTCTCTGCCTGAAATTGTTGAAAATTGAAGCTTCTTAGTAAGCAAAACTCTGTAAAAATTGCAATTTTGGTCACTGTGAGGGTTTAAAAAGTGGTTATTCAACATGAGCCACGACCCGATTGACATTTTGAATCATTTTTGGTAAAGTTCAAAAAATCAATTTTCGGACGAAAAACGATGACCGCGGAGCTGTCGAACGTTCCCAAAATGGTCAATTCTGATGAAATTTTAACATTTAATCTTTTGACTGCAAATTACTGTTGGATGTGAATTATTACTTTTTCAACTAAAATAAGTGTGTTTAAAGTCATTTCTGTGCCTGAAATTGGTCAAAATGGAAGCTTCTGAGTAAGCAAAACTCTGTAAAAATGGCAATTTTGGTCACTGTGAGGGTTTAAAAAGTGGTTATTCAACATAAGGCACGACCCGATTGACATTTTGAATCATTTTTGGTAAAGTCCAAAAAATCTATTTTCGAACGAAAAACGATGACCGCGGAGCTGTCGAACGTTCCCAAAATGGTCAATTCTGATGAAATTTTAACATTTAATCTTTTGACTGCAAATTACTGTTGGATGTGTATTATTACTTTTTCAACTAAAATAAGTGTGTTTAAAGTCATTCCTGTGCCTGAAATTGGTGAAAATTTAAGCTTCTGAGTAAGCAAAACTCTGTAAAAATGGCAATTTTGGTCACTGTGAGGGTTTAAAAAGTGGTTACTCAACATGAGGCACGACCCGATTGACATTTTGAATCATTTTTGGTAAAGTCCAAAAAATCTATTTTCGGACGAAAAACGATGACCGCGGAGCTGTCGAAAGTTCCCAAAATGGTCAATTCTGATGAAATGTTAACATTTAATCATTTGACTGCAAATTACTGTTGGATGTCAATTATTACTTTTCCAACTAAAATAAGTGTGTTTAAAGTCATTTCTCTGCCTGAAATTGGTGAAAATTGAAGCTTCTTAGTAAGCAAAACTCTGTAAAAATGGCAATTTTGGTCACTGTGAGGGTTTAAAAAGTGGTTATTCAACATGAGGCACGACCCGATTGACATTTTGAATAATTTTTGGTAAAGTCCAAAAAATCAATTTTCGGACGAAAAACGATGACCGCGGAGCTGTCGAACGTTCCCAAAATGGTCAATTCTGATGAAATTTTAACATTTAATCTTTTGACTGCAAATTACTGTTGGATGTGTATTATTACTTTTTCAACTAAAATAAGTGTGTTTAAAGTCATTCCTGTGCCTGAAATTGGTGAAAATTTAAGCTTCTGAGTAAGCAAAACTCTGTAAAAATGGCAATTTTGGTCACTGTGAGGGTTTAAAAAGTGGTTACTCAACATGAGCCACGACCCGATTGACATTTTGAATCATTTTTGGTAAAGTCCAAAAAATCAATTTTCGGACGAAAAACGATGACCGCGGAGCTGTCGAAAGTTCCCAAAATGGTCAATTCTGATGAAATGTTAACATTTAATCTTTTGACTGCAAATTACTGTTGGATGTGAATTATTACTTTTCCAACTAAAATAAGTGTGTTTAAAGTCATTTCTCTGCCTGAAATTGTTGAAAATTGAAGCTTCTTAGTAAGCAAAACTCTGTAAAAATGGCAATTTTGGTCACTGTGAGGGTTTAAAAAGTGGTTATTCAACATGAGGCACGACCCGATTGACATTTTGAATAATTTTTGGTAAAGTCCAAAAAATCAATTTTCGGACGAAAAACGATGACCGCGGAGCTGTCGAACGTTCCCAAAATGGTCAATTCTGATGAAATTTTAACATTTAATCTTTTGACTGCAAATTACTGTTGGATGTGAATTATTACTTTTTCAACTAAAATAAGTGTGTTTAAAGTCATTCCTGTGCCTGAAATTGGTGAAAATTGAAGCTTCTGAGTAAGCAAAACTCTGTAAAAATGGCAATTTTGGTCACTGTGAGGGTTTAAAAAGTGGTTATTCAACATGAGGCACGACCCGATTGACATTTTGAATCATTTTTGGTAAAGTCCAAAAAATCAATTTTCGGACGAAAAACGATGACCGCGGAGCTGTCGAACGTTCCCAAAATGGTCAATTCTGATGAAATTTTAACATTTAATCTTTTGACTGCAAATTACTGTTGGATGTGTAATATTACTTTTTCAACTAAAATAAGTGTGTTTAAAGTCATTCCTGTGCCTGAAATTGGTGAAAATTTAAGCTTCTGGGTAAGCAAAACTCTGTAAAAATGGCAATTTTGGTCACTGTGAGGGTTTAAAAAGTGGTTACTCAACATGAGCCACGACCCGATTGACATTTTGAATCATTTTTGGTAAAGTCCAAAAAATCAATTTTCGGACGAAAAACGATGACCGCGGAGCTGTCGAAAGTTCCCAAAATGGTCAATTCTGATGAAATGTTAACATTTAATCTTTTGACTGCAAATTACTGTTGGATGTGAATTATTACTTTTCCAACTAAAATAAGTGTGTTTAAAGTCATTTCTCTGCCTGAAATTGTTGAAAATTGAAGCTTCTTAGTAAGCAAAACTCTGTAAAAATGGCAATTTTGGTCACTGTGAGGGTTTAAAAAGTGGTTATTCAACATGAGGCACGACCCGATTGACATTTTGAATAATTTTTGGTAAAGTCCAAAAAATCAATTTTCGGACGAAAAACGATGACCGCGGAGCTGTCGAACGTTCCCAAAATGGTCAATTCTGATGAAATTTTAACATTTAATCTTTTGACTGCAAATTACTGTTGGATGTGAATTATTACTTTTTCAACTAAAATAAGTGTGTTTAAAGTCATTCCTGTGCCTGAAATTGGTGAAAATTGAAGCTTCTGAGTAAGCAAAACTCTGTAAAAATGGCAATTTTGGTCACTGTGAGGGTTTAAAAAGTGGTTATTCAACATGAGGCACGACCCGATTGACATTTTGAATCATTTTTGGTAAAGTCCAAAAAATCAATTTTCGGATGAAAAACGATGACCGCGGAGCTGTCGAACGTTCCCAAAATGGTCAATTCTGATGAAATTTTAACATTTAATCTTTTGACTGCAAATTACTGTTGGATGTGTAATATTACTTTTTCAACTAAAATAAGTGTGTTTAAAGTCATTCCTGTGCCTGAAATTGGTGAAAATTTAAGCTTCTGGGTAAGCAAAACTCTGTAAAAATGGCAATTTTGGTCACTGTGAGGGTTTAAAAAGTGGTTACTCAACATGAGGCACGACCCGATTGACATTTTGAATCATTTTTGGTAAAGTCCAAAAAATCAATTTTCGGACGAAAAACGATGACCGCGGAGCTGTCGAAAGTTCCCAAAATGGTCAATTCTGATGAAATGTTAACATTTAATCTTTTGACTGCAAATTACTGTTGGATGTGAATTATTACTTTTTCAACTAAAATAAGTGTGTTTAAAGTCATTCCTGTGCCTGAAATTGGTGAAAATTTAAGCTTCTGAGTAAGCAAAACTCTGTAAAAATGGCAATTTTGGTCACTGTGAGGGTTTAAAAAGTGGTTACTCAACATGAGGCACGACCCGATTGACATTTTGAATCATTTTTGGTAAAGTCCAAAAAATCAATTTTCGGACGAAAAACGATGACCGCGGAGCTGTTAAAGTTCCCAAAATGGTCAATTCTGATGAAATGTTAACATTTAATCTTTTGACTGCAAATTACTGTTGGATGTGAATTATTACTTTTCCAACTAAAATAAGTGTGTTTAAAGTCATTTCTCTGCCTGAAATTGTTGAAAATTGAAGCTTCTTAGTAAGCAAAACTCTGTAAAAATTGCAATTTTGGTCACTGTGAGGGTTTAAAAAGTGGTTATTCAACATGAGCCACGACCCGATTGACATTTTGAATAATTTTTGGTAAAGTTCAAAAAATCAATTTTCGGACGAAAAACGATGACCGCGGAGCTGTCGAACGTTCCCAAAATGGTCAATTCTGATGAAATTTTAACATTTAATCTTTTGACTGCAAATTACTGTTGGATGTGAATTATCACTTTTTCAACTAAAATAAGTGTGTTTAAAGTCATTTCTGTGCCTGAAATTGGTCAAAATGGAAGCTTCTGAGTAAGCAAAACTCTGTAAAAATGGCAATTTTGGTCACTGTGAGGGTTTAAAAAGTGGTTATTCAACATAAGGCACGACCCGATTGACATTTTGAATCATTTTTGGTAAAGTCCAAAAAATCTATTTTCGAACGAAAAACGATGACCGCGGAGCTGTCGAACGTTCCCAAAATGGTCAATTCTGATGAAATTTTAACATTTAATCTTTTGACTGCAAATTACTGTTGGATGTGAATTATTACTTTTTCAACTAAAATAAGTGTGTTTAAAGTCATTCCTGTGCCTGAAATTGGTGAAAATTGAAGCTTCTGAGTAAGCAAAACTCTGTAAAAATGGCAATTTTGGTCACTGTGAGGGTTTAAAAAGTGGTTATTCAACATGAGGCACGACCCGATTGACATTTTGAATCGTTTTTGGTAAAGTCCAAAAAATCTATTTTCGAACGAAAAACGATGACCGCGGAGCTGTCGAACGTTCCCAAAATGGTCAATTCTGATGAAATTTTAACATTTAATCTTTTGACTGCAAATTACTGTTGGATGTGAATTATTACTTTTTCAACAAAAATAAGTGTGTTTAAAGTCATTCCTGTGCCTGAAATTGGTCAAAATTGAAGCTTCTGAGTAAGCAAAACTCTGTAAAAATGGCAATTTTGGTCACTGTGAGGGTTTAAAAAGTGGTTACTCAACATGAGGCACGACCCGATTGACATTTTGAATCATTTTTGGTAAAGTCCAAAAAATCAATTTTCGGACGAAAAACGATGACCGCGGAGCTGTCGAAAGTTCCCAAAATGGTCAATTCTGATGAAATGTTAACATTTAATCTTTTGACTGCAAATTACTGTTGGATGTGAATTATTACTTTTTCAACTAAAATAAGTGTGTTTAAAGTCATTTCTGTGCCTGAAATTGGTCAAAATGGAAGCTTTTGAGTAAGCAAAACTCTGTAAAAATGGCAATTTTGGTCACTGTGAGGGTTTAAAAAGTGGTTATTCAACATAAGGCACGACCCGATTGACATTTTGAATCATTTTTGGTAAAGTCCAAAAAATCTATTTTCGAACGAAAAACGATGACCGCGGAGCTGTCGAACGTTCCCAAAATGGTCAATTCTGATGAAATTTTAACATTTAATCTTTTGACTGCAAATTACTGTTGGATGTGAATTATTACTTTTTCAACTAAAATAAGTGTGTTTAAAGTCATTCCTGTGCCTGAAATTGGTGAAAATTGAAGCTTCTGAGTAAGCAAAACTCTGTAAAAATGGCAATTTTGGTCACTGTGAGGGTTTAAAAAGTGGTTATTCAACATGAGGCACGACCCGATTGACATTTTGAATCGTTTTTGGTAAAGTCCAAAAAATCTATTTTCGAACGAAAAACGATGACCGCGGAGCTGTCGAACGTTCCCAAAATGGTCAATTCTGATGAAATTTTAACATTTAATCTTTTGACTGCAAATTACTGTTGGATGTGAATTATTACTTTTTCAACAAATAAAAGTGTTTAAAGTCATTCCTGTGCCTGAAATTGGTGAAAATGTAAGCTTCTGAGTAAGCAAAACTCTGTAAAAATGGCAATTTTGGTCACTGTGAGGGTTTAAAAAGTGGTTACTCAACATGAGGCACGACCCGATTGACATTTTGAATCATTTTTGGTAAAGTCCAAAAAATCAATTTTCGGACGAAAAACGATGACCGCGGAGCTGTCGAAAGTTCCCAAAATGGTCAATTCTGATGAAATGTTAACATTTAATCTTTTGACTGCAAATTACTGTTGGATGTCAATTATTACTTTTCCAACTAAAATAAGTGTGTTTAAAGTCATTTCTCTGCCTGAAATTGGTGAAAATTGAAGCTTCTTAGTAAGCAAAACTCTGTAAAAATGGCAATTTTGGTCACTGTGAGGGTTTAAAAAGTGGTTATTCAACATGAGGCACGACCCGATTGACATTTTGAATAATTTTTGGTAAAGTCCAAAAAATCAATTTTCGGACGAAAAACGATGACCGCGGAGCTGTCGAACGTTCCCAAAATGGTCAATTCTGATGAAATTTTAACATTTAATCTTTTGACTGCAAATTACTGTTGGATGTGTATTATTACTTTTTCAACTAAAATAAGTGTGTTTAAAGTCATTCCTGTGCCTGAAATTGGTGAAAATTTAAGCTTCTGAGTAAGCAAAACTCTGTAAAAATGGCAATTTTGGTCACTGTGAGGGTTTAAAAAGTGGTTACTCAACATGAGGCACGACCCGATTGACATTTTGAATCATTTTTGGTAAAGTCCAAAAAATCAATTTTCGGACGAAAAACGATGACCGCGGAGCTGTCGAAAGTTCCCAAAATGGTCAATTCTGATGAAATGTTAACATTTAATCTTTTGACTGCAAATTACTGTTGGATGTGAATTATTACTTTTTCAACTAAAATAAGTGTGTTTAAAGTCATTCCTGTGCCTGAAATTGGTGAAAATTGAAGCTTCTGAGTAAGCAAAACTCTGTAAAAATGGCAATTTTGGTCACTGTGAGGGTTTAAAAAGTGGTTATTCAACATGAGCCACGACCCGATTGACATTTTGAATCATTTTTGGTAAAGTCCAAAAAATCAATTTTCGGACGAAAAACGATGACCGCGGAGCTGTCGAACGTTCCCAAAATGGTCAATTCTGATGAAATTTTAACATTTAATCTTTTGACTGCAAATTACTGTTGGATGTGTAATATTACTTTTTCAACTAAAATAAGTGTGTTTAAAGTCATTCCTGTGCCTGAAATTGGTGAAAATTTAAGCTTCTGAGTAAGCAAAACTCTGTAAAAATGGCAATTTTGGTCACTGTGAGGGTTTAAAAAGTGGTTACTCAACATGAGGCACGACCCGATTGACATTTTGAATCATTTTTGGTAAAGTCCAAAAAATCAATTTTCGGACGAAAAACGATGACCGCGGAGCTGTCGAAAGTTCCCAAAATGGTCAATTCTGATGAAATGTTAACATTTAATCTTTTGACTGCAAATTACTGTTGGATGTGAATTATTACTTTTTCAACTAAAATAAGTGTGTTTAAAGTCATTCCTGTGCCTGAAATTGGTGAAAATTTAAGCTTCTGAGTAAGCAAAACTCTGTAAAAATGGCAATTTTGGTCACTGTGAGGGTTTAAAAAGTGGTTACTCAACATGAGGCACGACCCGATTGACATTTTGAATAATTTTTGGTAAAGTCCAAAAAATCAATTTTCGGACGAAAAACGATGACCGCGGAGCTGTTAAAGTTCCCAAAATGGTCAATTCTGATGAAATGTTAACATTTAATCTTTTGACTGCAAATTACTGTTGGATGTGAATTATTACTTTTCCAACTAAAATAAGTGTGTTTAAAGTCATTTCTCTGCCTGAAATTGTTGAAAATTGAAGCTTCTTAGTAAGCAAAACTCTGTAAAAATTGCAATTTTGGTCACTGTGAGGGTTTAAAAAGTGGTTATTCAACATGAGCCACGACCCGATTGACATTTTGAATCATTTTTGGTAAAGTTCAAAAAATCAATTTTCGGACGAAAAACGATGACCGCGGAGCTGTCGAACGTTCCCAAAATGGTCAATTCTGATGAAATTTTAACATTTAATCTTTTGACTGCAAATTACTGTTGGATGTGAATTATTACTTTTTCAACTAAAATAAGTGTGTTTAAAGTCATTTCTGTGCCTGAAATTGGTCAAAATGGAAGCTTCTGAGTAAGCAAAACTCTGTAAAAATGGCAATTTTGGTCACTGTGAGGGTTTAAAAAGTGGTTATTCAACATAAGGCACGACCCGATTGACATTTTGAATCATTTTTGGTAAAGTCCAAAAAATCTATTTTCGAACGAAAAACGATGACCGCGGAGCTGTCGAACGTTCCCAAAATGGTCAATTCTGATGAAATTTTAACATTTAATCTTTTGACTGCAAATTACTGTTGGATGTGTATTATTACTTTTTCAACTAAAATAAGTGTGTTTAAAGTCATTCCTGTGCCTGAAATTGGTGAAAATTTAAGCTTCTGAGTAAGCAAAACTCTGTAAAAATGGCAATTTTGGTCACTGTGAGGGTTTAAAAAGTGGTTACTCAACATGAGGCACGACCCGATTGACATTTTGAATCATTTTTGGTAAAGTCCAAAAAATCTATTTTCGGACGAAAAACGATGACCGCGGAGCTGTCGAAAGTTCCCAAAATGGTCAATTCTGATGAAATGTTAACATTTAATCATTTGACTGCAAATTACTGTTGGATGTCAATTATTACTTTTCCAACTAAAATAAGTGTGTTTAAAGTCATTTCTCTGCCTGAAATTGGTGAAAATTGAAGCTTCTTAGTAAGCAAAACTCTGTAAAAATGGCAATTTTGGTCACTGTGAGGGTTTAAAAAGTGGTTATTCAACATGAGGCACGACCCGATTGACATTTTGAATAATTTTTGGTAAAGTCCAAAAAATCAATTTTCGGACGAAAAACGATGACCGCGGAGCTGTCGAACGTTCCCAAAATGGTCAATTCTGATGAAATTTTAACATTTAATCTTTTGACTGCAAATTACTGTTGGATGTGTATTATTACTTTTTCAACTAAAATAAGTGTGTTTAAAGTCATTCCTGTGCCTGAAATTGGTGAAAATTTAAGCTTCTGAGTAAGCAAAACTCTGTAAAAATGGCAATTTTGGTCACTGTGAGGGTTTAAAAAGTGGTTACTCAACATGAGCCACGACCCGATTGACATTTTGAATCATTTTTGGTAAAGTCCAAAAAATCAATTTTCGGACGAAAAACGATGACCGCGGAGCTGTCGAAAGTTCCCAAAATGGTCAATTCTGATGAAATGTTAACATTTAATCTTTTGACTGCAAATTACTGTTGGATGTGAATTATTACTTTTCCAACTAAAATAAGTGTGTTTAAAGTCATTTCTCTGCCTGAAATTGTTGAAAATTGAAGCTTCTTAGTAAGCAAAACTCTGTAAAAATGGCAATTTTGGTCACTGTGAGGGTTTAAAAAGTGGTTATTCAACATGAGGCACGACCCGATTGACATTTTGAATAATTTTTGGTAAAGTCCAAAAAATCAATTTTCGGACGAAAAACGATGACCGCGGAGCTGTCGAACGTTCCCAAAATGGTCAATTCTGATGAAATTTTAACATTTAATCTTTTGACTGCAAATTACTGTTGGATGTGAATTATTACTTTTTCAACTAAAATAAGTGTGTTTAAAGTCATTCCTGTGCCTGAAATTGGTGAAAATTGAAGCTTCTGAGTAAGCAAAACTCTGTAAAAATGGCAATTTTGGTCACTGTGAGGGTTTAAAAAGTGGTTATTCAACATGAGGCACGACCCGATTGACATTTTGAATCATTTTTGGTAAAGTCCAAAAAATCAATTTTCGGACGAAAAACGATGACCGCGGAGCTGTCGAACGTTCCCAAAATGGTCAATTCTGATGAAATTTTAACATTTAATCTTTTGACTGCAAATTACTGTTGGATGTGTAATATTACTTTTTCAACTAAAATAAGTGTGTTTAAAGTCATTCCTGTGCCTGAAATTGGTGAAAATTTAAGCTTCTGGGTAAGCAAAACTCTGTAAAAATGGCAATTTTGGTCACTGTGAGGGTTTAAAAAGTGGTTACTCAACATGAGCCACGACCCGATTGACATTTTGAATCATTTTTGGTAAAGTCCAAAAAATCAATTTTCGGACGAAAAACGATGACCGCGGAGCTGTCGAAAGTTCCCAAAATGGTCAATTCTGATGAAATGTTAACATTTAATCTTTTGACTGCAAATTACTGTTGGATGTGAATTATTACTTTTCCAACTAAAATAAGTGTGTTTAAAGTCATTTCTCTGCCTGAAATTGTTGAAAATTGAAGCTTCTTAGTAAGCAAAACTCTGTAAAAATGGCAATTTTGGTCACTGTGAGGGTTTAAAAAGTGGTTATTCAACATGAGGCACGACCCGATTGACATTTTGAATAATTTTTGGTAAAGTCCAAAAAATCAATTTTCGGACGAAAAACGATGACCGCGGAGCTGTCGAACGTTCCCAAAATGGTCAATTCTGATGAAATTTTAACATTTAATCTTTTGACTGCAAATTACTGTTGGATGTGAATTATTACTTTTTCAACTAAAATAAGTGTGTTTAAAGTCATTCCTGTGCCTGAAATTGGTGAAAATTGAAGCTTCTGAGTAAGCAAAACTCTGTAAAAATGGCAATTTTGGTCACTGTGAGGGTTTAAAAAGTGGTTATTCAACATGAGGCACGACCCGATTGACATTTTGAATCATTTTTGGTAAAGTCCAAAAAATCAATTTTCGGACGAAAAACGATGACCGCGGAGCTGTCGAACGTTCCCAAAATGGTCAATTCTGATGAAATTTTAACATTTAATCTTTTGACTGCAAATTACTGTTGGATGTGTAATATTACTTTTTCAACTAAAATAAGTGTGTTTAAAGTCATTCCTGTGCCTGAAATTGGTGAAAATTTAAGCTTCTGGGTAAGCAAAACTCTGTAAAAATGGCAATTTTGGTCACTGTGAGGGTTTAAAAAGTGGTTACTCAACATGAGGCACGACCCGATTGACATTTTGAATCATTTTTGGTAAAGTCCAAAAAATCAATTTTCGGACGAAAAACGATGACCGCGGAGCTGTCGAAAGTTCCCAAAATGGTCAATTCTGATGAAATGTTAACATTTAATCTTTTGACTGCAAATTACTGTTGGATGTGAATTATTACTTTTTCAACTAAAATAAGTGTGTTTAAAGTCATTCCTGTGCCTGAAATTGGTGAAAATTTAAGCTTCTGAGTAAGCAAAACTCTGTAAAAATGGCAATTTTGGTCACTGTGAGGGTTTAAAAAGTGGTTACTCAACATGAGGCACGACCCGATTGACATTTTGAATCATTTTTGGTAAAGTCCAAAAAATCAATTTTCGGACGAAAAACGATGACCGCGGAGCTGTTAAAGTTCCCAAAATGGTCAATTCTGATGAAATGTTAACATTTAATCTTTTGACTGCAAATTACTGTTGGATGTGAATTATTACTTTTCCAACTAAAATAAGTGTGTTTAAAGTCATTTCTCTGCCTGAAATTGTTGAAAATTGAAGCTTCTTAGTAAGCAAAACTCTGTAAAAATTGCAATTTTGGTCACTGTGAGGGTTTAAAAAGTGGTTATTCAACATGAGCCACGACCCGATTGACATTTTGAATAATTTTTGGTAAAGTTCAAAAAATCAATTTTCGGACGAAAAACGATGACCGCGGAGCTGTCGAACGTTCCCAAAATGGTCAATTCTGATGAAATTTTAACATTTAATCTTTTGACTGCAAATTACTGTTGGATGTGAATTATCACTTTTTCAACTAAAATAAGTGTGTTTAAAGTCATTTCTGTGCCTGAAATTGGTCAAAATGGAAGCTTCTGAGTAAGCAAAACTCTGTAAAAATGGCAATTTTGGTCACTGTGAGGGTTTAAAAAGTGGTTATTCAACATAAGGCACGACCCGATTGACATTTTGAATCATTTTTGGTAAAGTCCAAAAAATCTATTTTCGAACGAAAAACGATGACCGCGGAGCTGTCGAACGTTCCCAAAATGGTCAATTCTGATGAAATTTTAACATTTAATCTTTTGACTGCAAATTACTGTTGGATGTGAATTATTACTTTTTCAACTAAAATAAGTGTGTTTAAAGTCATTCCTGTGCCTGAAATTGGTGAAAATTGAAGCTTCTGAGTAAGCAAAACTCTGTAAAAATGGCAATTTTGGTCACTGTGAGGGTTTAAAAAGTGGTTATTCAACATGAGGCACGACCCGATTGACATTTTGAATCGTTTTTGGTAAAGTCCAAAAAATCTATTTTCGAACGAAAAACGATGACCGCGGAGCTGTCGAACGTTCCCAAAATGGTCAATTCTGATGAAATTTTAACATTTAATCTTTTGACTGCAAATTACTGTTGGATGTGAATTATTACTTTTTCAACAAAAATAAGTGTGTTTAAAGTCATTCCTGTGCCTGAAATTGGTCAAAATTGAAGCTTCTGAGTAAGCAAAACTCTGTAAAAATGGCAATTTTGGTCACTGTGAGGGTTTAAAAAGTGGTTACTCAACATGAGGCACGACCCGATTGACATTTTGAATCATTTTTGGTAAAGTCCAAAAAATCAATTTTCGGACGAAAAACGATGACCGCGGAGCTGTCGAAAGTTCCCAAAATGGTCAATTCTGATGAAATGTTAACATTTAATCTTTTGACTGCAAATTACTGTTGGATGTGAATTATTACTTTTTCAACTAAAATAAGTGTGTTTAAAGTCATTTCTGTGCCTGAAATTGGTCAAAATGGAAGCTTTTGAGTAAGCAAAACTCTGTAAAAATGGCAATTTTGGTCACTGTGAGGGTTTAAAAAGTGGTTATTCAACATAAGGCACGACCCGATTGACATTTTGAATCATTTTTGGTAAAGTCCAAAAAATCTATTTTCGAACGAAAAACGATGACCGCGGAGCTGTCGAACGTTCCCAAAATGGTCAATTCTGATGAAATTTTAACATTTAATCTTTTGACTGCAAATTACTGTTGGATGTGAATTATTACTTTTTCAACTAAAATAAGTGTGTTTAAAGTCATTCCTGTGCCTGAAATTGGTGAAAATTGAAGCTTCTGAGTAAGCAAAACTCTGTAAAAATGGCAATTTTGGTCACTGTGAGGGTTTAAAAAGTGGTTATTCAACATGAGGCACGACCCGATTGACATTTTGAATCGTTTTTGGTAAAGTCCAAAAAATCTATTTTCGAACGAAAAACGATGACCGCGGAGCTGTCGAACGTTCCCAAAATGGTCAATTCTGATGAAATTTTAACATTTAATCTTTTGACTGCAAATTACTGTTGGATGTGAATTATTACTTTTTCAACAAATAAAAGTGTTTAAAGTCATTCCTGTGCCTGAAATTGGTGAAAATGTAAGCTTCTGAGTAAGCAAAACTCTGTAAAAATGGCAATTTTGGTCACTGTGAGGGTTTAAAAAGTGGTTACTCAACATGAGGCACGACCCGATTGACATTTTGAATCATTTTTGGTAAAGTCCAAAAAATCAATTTTCGGACGAAAAACGATGACCGCGGAGCTGTCGAAAGTTCCCAAAATGGTCAATTCTGATGAAATGTTAACATTTAATCTTTTGACTGCAAATTACTGTTGGATGTCAATTATTACTTTTCCAACTAAAATAAGTGTGTTTAAAGTCATTTCTCTGCCTGAAATTGGTGAAAATTGAAGCTTCTTAGTAAGCAAAACTCTGTAAAAATGGCAATTTTGGTCACTGTGAGGGTTTAAAAAGTGGTTATTCAACATGAGGCACGACCCGATTGACATTTTGAATAATTTTTGGTAAAGTCCAAAAAATCAATTTTCGGACGAAAAACGATGACCGCGGAGCTGTCGAACGTTCCCAAAATGGTCAATTCTGATGAAATTTTAACATTTAATCTTTTGACTGCAAATTACTGTTGGATGTGTATTATTACTTTTTCAACTAAAATAAGTGTGTTTAAAGTCATTCCTGTGCCTGAAATTGGTGAAAATTTAAGCTTCTGAGTAAGCAAAACTCTGTAAAAATGGCAATTTTGGTCACTGTGAGGGTTTAAAAAGTGGTTACTCAACATGAGGCACGACCCGATTGACATTTTGAATCATTTTTGGTAAAGTCCAAAAAATCAATTTTCGGACGAAAAACGATGACCGCGGAGCTGTCGAAAGTTCCCAAAATGGTCAATTCTGATGAAATGTTAACATTTAATCTTTTGACTGCAAATTACTGTTGGATGTGAATTATTACTTTTCCAACTAAAATAAGTGTGTTTAAAGTCATTTCTCTGCCTGAAATTGTTGAAAATTGAAGCTTCTTAGTAAGCAAAACTCTGTAAAAATGGCAATTTTGGTCACTGTGAGGGTTTAAAAAGTGGTTATTCAACATGAGGCACGACCCGATTGACATTTTGAATAATTTTTGGTAAAGTCCAAAAAATCAATTTTCGGACGAAAAACGATGACCGCGGAGCTGTCGAACGTTCCCAAAATGGTCAATTCTGATGAAATTTTAACATTTAATCTTTTGACTGCAAATTACTGTTGGATGTGAATTATTACTTTTTCAACTAAAATAAGTGTGTTTAAAGTCATTCCTGTGCCTGAAATTGGTGAAAATTGAAGCTTCTGAGTAAGCAAAACTCTGTAAAAATGGCAATTTTGGTCACTGTGAGGGTTTAAAAAGTGGTTATTCAACATGAGGCACGACCCGATTGACATTTTGAATCATTTTTGGTAAAGTCCAAAAAATCAATTTTCGGACGAAAAACGATGACCGCGGAGCTGTCGAACGTTCCCAAAATGGTCAATTCTGATGAAATTTTAACATTTAATCTTTTGACTGCAAATTACTGTTGGATGTGTAATATTACTTTTTCAACTAAAATAAGTGTGTTTAAAGTCATTCCTGTGCCTGAAATTGGTGAAAATTTAAGCTTCTGGGTAAGCAAAACTCTGTAAAAATGGCAATTTTGGTCACTGTGAGGGTTTAAAAAGTGGTTACTCAACATGAGGCACGACCCGATTGACATTTTGAATCATTTTTGGTAAAGTCCAAAAAATCAATTTTCGGACGAAAAACGATGACCGCGGAGCTGTCGAAAGTTCCCAAAATGGTCAATTCTGATGAAATGTTAACATTTAATCTTTTGACTGCAAATTACTGTTGGATGTGAATTATTACTTTTTCAACTAAAATAAGTGTGTTTAAAGTCATTCCTGTGCCTGAAATTGGTGAAAATTTAAGCTTCTGAGTAAGCAAAACTCTGTAAAAATGGCAATTTTGGTCACTGTGAGGGTTTAAAAAGTGGTTACTCAACATGAGGCACGACCCGATTGACATTTTGAATCATTTTTGGTAAAGTCCAAAAAATCAATTTTCGGACGAAAAACGATGACCGCGGAGCTGTTAAAGTTCCCAAAATGGTCAATTCTGATGAAATGTTAACATTTAATCTTTTGACTGCAAATTACTGTTGGATGTGAATTATTACTTTTCCAACTAAAATAAGTGTGTTTAAAGTCATTTCTCTGCCTGAAATTGTTGAAAATTGAAGCTTCTTAGTAAGCAAAACTCTGTAAAAATTGCAATTTTGGTCACTGTGAGGGTTTAAAAAGTGGTTATTCAACATGAGCCACGACCCGATTGACATTTTGAATAATTTTTGGTAAAGTTCAAAAAATCAATTTTCGGACGAAAAACGATGACCGCGGAGCTGTCGAACGTTCCCAAAATGGTCAATTCTGATGAAATTTTAACATTTAATCTTTTGACTGCAAATTACTGTTGGATGTGAATTATTACTTTTTCAACTAAAATAAGTGTGTTTAAAGTCATTTCTGTGCCTGAAATTGGTCAAAATGGAAGCTTCTGAGTAAGCAAAACTCTGTAAAAATGGCAATTTTGGTCACTGTGAGGGTTTAAAAAGTGGTTATTCAACATAAGGCACGACCCGATTGACATTTTGAATCATTTTTGGTAAAGTCCAAAAAATCTATTTTCGAACGAAAAACGATGACCGCGGAGCTGTCGAACGTTCCCAAAATGGTCAATTCTGATGAAATTTTAACATTTAATCTTTTGACTGCAAATTACTGTTGGATGTGAATTATTACTTTTTCAACTAAAATAAGTGTGTTTAAAGTCATTCCTGTGCCTGAAATTGGTGAAAATTGAAGCTTCTGAGTAAGCAAAACTCTGTAAAAATGGCAATTTTGGTCACTGTGGGGGTTTAAAAAGTGGTTACTCAACATGAGGCACGACCCGATTGACATTTTGAATCATTTTTGGTAAAGTCCAAAAAATCAATTTTCGGACGAAAAACGATGACCGCGGAGCTGTCGAAAGTTCCCAAAATGGTCAATTCTGATGAAATGTTAACATTTAATCTTTTGACTGCAAATTACTGTTGGATGTGAATTATTACTTTTTCAACTAAAATAAGTGTGTTTAAAGTCATTTCTCTGCCTGAAATTGGTCAAAATTAAAGCTTCTGAGTAAGCAAAACTCTGTAAAAATGGCAATTTTGGTCACTGTGAGGGTTTAAAAAGTGGTTACTCAACATGAGGCACGACCCGATTGACATTTTGAATCATTTTTGGTAAATTCCAAAAAATCAATTTTCGGACGAAAAACGATGACCGCGGAGCTGTCGAAAGTTCCCAAAATGGTCAATTCTGATGAAATGTTAACATTTAATCTTTTGACTGCAAATTACTGTTGGATGTGAATTATTACTTTTTCAACTAAAATAAGTGTGTTTAAAGTCATTTCTCTGCCTGAAATTGGTCAAAATTAAAGCTTCTGAGTAAGCAAAACTCTGTAAAAATGGCAATTTTGGTCACTGTGAGGGTTTAAAAAGTAGTTATTCAACATGAGGCACGACCCGATTGACATTTTGAATCATTTTGGATAAAGTCCAAAAAATCAATTTTCGGAAGAAAAACGATGACCGCGGAGCTGTCGAACGTTCCCAAAATGGCCAATTCTGATGAAATATTAACATTTAATCTTTTGACTGCAAATTACTGTTGGATGTGAATTATTACTTTTCCAACTAAAATAAGTGTTTTTAAAGTCATTTCTCTGCCTGAAATTGGTGAAAATTGAAGCTTCTTAGTAAGCAAAACTCTGTAAAAATGGCAATTTTGGTCACTGTGAGGGTTTAAAAAGTGGTTATTCAACATGAGGCACGACCCGATTGACATTTTTAATAATTTTTGGTAAAGTCCAAAAAATCAATTTTCGGACGAAAAACGATGACCGCGGAGCTGTCGAACGTTCCCAAAATGGTCAATTCTGATGAAATATTAACATTTAATCTTTTGACTGCAAATTACTGTTGGATGTCAATTATTACTTTTTCAACAAAAATAAGTGTGTTTAAAGTCATTCCTGTGCCTGAAATTGGTGAAAATGTAAGCTTCTGAGTAAGCAAAACTCTGTAAAAATGGCAATTTTGGTCACTGTGAGGGTTTAAAAAGTGGTTACTCAACATGAGGCACGACCCGATTGACATTTTGAATCATTTTTGGTAAAGTCCAAAAAATCAATTTTCGGACGAAAAACGATGACCGCGGAGCTGTCGAAAGTTCCCAAAATGGTCAATTCTGATGAAATGTTAACATTTAATCTTTTGACTGCAAATTACTGTTGGATGTGAATTATTACTTTTTCAACTAAAATAAGTGTGTTTAAAGTCATTTCTGTGCCTGAAATTGGTCAAAATGGAAGCTTCTGAGTAAGCAAAACTCTGTAAAAATGGCAATTTTGGTCACTGTGAGGGTTTAAAAAGTGGTTATTCAACATAAGGCACGACCCGATTGACATTTTGAATCATTTTTGGTAAAGTCCAAAAAATCTATTTTCGAACGAAAAACGATGACCGCGGAGCTGTCGAACGTTCCCAAAATGGTCAATTCTGATGAAATTTTAACATTTAATCTTTTGACTGCAAATTACTGTTGGATGTGAATTATTACTTTTTCAACTAAAATAAGTGTGTTTAAAGTCATTCCTGTGCCTGAAATTGGTGAAAATTGAAGCTTCTGAGTAAGCAAAACTCTGTAAAAATGGCAATTTTGGTCACTGTGAGGGTTTAAAAAGTGGTTATTCAACATGAGGCACGACCCGATTGACATTTTGAATCGTTTTTGGTAAAGTCCAAAAAATCTATTTTCGAACGAAAAACGATGACCGCGGAGCTGTCGAACGTTCCCAAAATGGTCAATTCTGATGAAATTTTAACATTTAATCTTTTGACTGCAAATTACTGTTGGATGTGAATTATTACTTTTTCAACAAATAAAAGTGTTTAAAGTCATTCCTGTGCCTGAAATTGGTGAAAATGTAAGCTTCTGAGTAAGCAAAACTCTGTAAAAATGGCAATTTTGGTCACTGTGAGGGTTTAAAAAGTGGTTACTCAACATGAGGCACGACCCGATTGACATTTTGAATCATTTTTGGTAAAGTCCAAAAAATCAATTTTCGGACGAAAAACGATGACCGCGGAGCTGTCGAAAGTTCCCAAAATGGTCAATTCTGATGAAATGTTAACATTTAATCTTTTGACTGCAAATTACTGTTGGATGTCAATTATTACTTTTCCAACTAAAATAAGTGTGTTTAAAGTCATTTCTCTGCCTGAAATTGGTGAAAATTGAAGCTTCTTAGTAAGCAAAACTCTGTAAAAATGGCAATTTTGGTCACTGTGAGGGTTTAAAAAGTGGTTATTCAACATGAGGCACGACCCGATTGACATTTTGAATAATTTTTGGTAAAGTCCAAAAAATCAATTTTCGGACGAAAAACGATGACCGCGGAGCTGTCGAACGTTCCCAAAATGGTCAATTCTGATGAAATTTTAACATTTAATCTTTTGACTGCAAATTACTGTTGGATGTGTATTATTACTTTTTCAACTAAAATAAGTGTGTTTAAAGTCATTCCTGTGCCTGAAATTGGTGAAAATTTAAGCTTCTGAGTAAGCAAAACTCTGTAAAAATGGCAATTTTGGTCACTGTGAGGGTTTAAAAAGTGGTTACTCAACATGAGGCACGACCCGATTGACATTTTGAATCATTTTTGGTAAAGTCCAAAAAATCAATTTTCGGACGAAAAACGATGACCGCGGAGCTGTCGAAAGTTCCCAAAATGGTCAATTCTGATGAAATGTTAACATTTAATCTTTTGACTGCAAATTACTGTTGGATGTGAATTATGACTTTTCCAACTAAAATAAGTGTGTTTAAAGTCATTTCTCTGCCTGAAATTGTTGAAAATTGAAGCTTCTTAGTAAGCAAAACTCTGTAAAAATGGCAATTTTGGTCACTGTGAGGGTTTAAAAAGTGGTTATTCAACATGAGGCACGACCCGATTGACATTTTGAATAATTTTTGGTAAAGTCCAAAAAATCAATTTTCGGACGAAAAACGATGACCGCGGAGCTGTCGAACGTTCCCAAAATGGTCAATTCTGATGAAATTTTAACATTTAATCTTTTGACTGCAAATTACTGTTGGATGTGAATTATTACTTTTTCAACTAAAATAAGTGTGTTTAAAGTCATTCCTGTGCCTGAAATTGGTGAAAATTGAAGCTTCTGAGTAAGCAAAACTCTGTAAAAATGGCAATTTTGGTCACTGTGAGGGTTTAAAAAGTGGTTATTCAACATGAGGCACGACCCGATTGACATTTTGAATCATTTTTGGTAAAGTCCAAAAAATCAATTTTCGGACGAAAAACGATGACCGCGGAGCTGTCGAACGTTCCCAAAATGGTCAATTCTGATGAAATTTTAACATTTAATCTTTTGACTGCAAATTACTGTTGGATGTGTAATATTACTTTTTCAACTAAAATAAGTGTGTTTAAAGTCATTCCTGTGCCTGAAATTGGTGAAAATTTAAGCTTCTGGGTAAGCAAAACTCTGTAAAAATGGCAATTTTGGTCACTGTGAGGGTTTAAAAAGTGGTTACTCAACATGAGGCACGACCCGATTGACATTTTGAATCATTTTTGGTAAAGTCCAAAAAATCAATTTTCGGACGAAAAACGATGACCGCGGAGCTGTCGAAAGTTCCCAAAATGGTCAATTCTGATGAAATGTTAACATTTAATCTTTTGACTGCAAATTACTGTTGGATGTGAATTATTACTTTTTCAACTAAAATAAGTGTGTTTAAAGTCATTCCTGTGCCTGAAATTGGTGAAAATTTAAGCTTCTGAGTAAGCAAAACTCTGTAAAAATGGCAATTTTGGTCACTGTGAGGGTTTAAAAAGTGGTTACTCAACATGAGGCACGACCCGATTGACATTTTGAATCATTTTTGGTAAAGTCCAAAAAATCAATTTTCGGACGAAAAACGATGACCGCGGAGCTGTTAAAGTTCCCAAAATGGTCAATTCTGATGAAATGTTAACATTTAATCTTTTGACTGCAAATTACTGTTGGATGTGAATTATTACTTTTCCAACTAAAATAAGTGTGTTTAAAGTCATTTCTCTGCCTGAAATTGTTGAAAATTGAAGCTTCTTAGTAAGCAAGACTCTGTAAAAATTGCAATTTTGGTCACTGTGAGGGTTTAAAAAGTGGTTATTCAACATGAGCCACGACCCGATTGACATTTTGAATAATTTTTGGTAAAGTTCAAAAAATCAATTTTCGGACGAAAAACGATGACCGCGGAGCTGTCGAACGTTCCCAAAATGGTCAATTCTGATGAAATTTTAACATTTAATCTTTTGACTGCAAATTACTGTTGGATGTGAATTATTACTTTTTCAACTAAAATAACTGTGTTTAAAGTCATTCCTGTGCCTGAAATTGGTGAAAATTTAAGCTTCTGAGTAAGCAAAACTCTGTAAAAATGGCAATTTTGGTCACTGTGGGGGTTTAAAAAGTGGTTACTCAACATGAGGCACGACCCGATTGACATTTTGAATCATTTTTGGTAAAGTCCAAAAAATCAATTTTCGGACGAAAAACGATGACCGCGGAGCAGTCGAACGTTCCCAAAATGGTCAATTCTGATGAAATTTTAACATTTAATCTTTTGACTGCAAATTACTGTTGGATGTGTATTATTACTTTTTCAACTAAAATAAGTGTGTTTAAAGTCATTCCTGTGCCTGAAATTGGTGAAAATTTAAGCTTCTGAGTAAGCAAAACTCTGTAAAAATGGCAATTTTGGTCACTGTGAGGGTTTAAAAAGTGGTTACTCAACATGAGGCACGACCCGATTGACATTTTGAATCATTTTTGGTAAATTCCAAAAAATCAATTTTCGGACGAAAAACGATGACCGCGGAGCTGTCGAAAGTTCCCAAAATGGTCAATTCTGATGAAATGTTAACATTTAATCTTTTGACTGCAAATTACTGTTGGATGTGAATTATTACTTTTTCAACTAAAATAAGTGTGTTTAAAGTCATTTCTCTGCCTGAAATTGGTCAAAATTAAAGCTTCTGAGTAAGCAAAACTCTGTAAAAATGGCAATTTTGGTCACTGTGAGGGTTTAAAAAGTAGTTATTCAACATGAGGCACGACCCGATTGACATTTTGAATCATTTTGGATAAAGTCCAAAAAATCAATTTTCGGAAGAAAAACGATGACCGCGGAGCTGTCGAACGTTCCCAAAATGGCCAATTCTGATGAAATATTAACATTTAATCTTTTGACTGCAAATTACTGTTGGATGTGAATTATTACTTTTCCAACTAAAATAAGTGTTTTTAAAGTCATTTCTCTGCCTGAAATTGGTGAAAATTGAAGCTTCTTAGTAAGCAAAACTCTGTAAAAATGGCAATTTTGGTCACTGTGAGGGTTTAAAAAGTGGTTATTCAACATGAGGCACGACCCGATTGACATTTTGAATAATTTTTGGTAAAGTCCAAAAAATCAATTTTCGGACGAAAAACGATGACCGCGGAGCTGTCGAACGTTCCCAAAATGGTCAATTCTGATGAAATATTAACATTTAATCTTTTGACTGCAAATTACTGTTGGATGTCAATTATTACTTTTTCAACAAAAATAAGTGTGTTTAAAGTCATTCCTGTGCCTGAAATTGGTGAAAATGTAAGCTTCTGAGTAAGCAAAACTCTGTAAAAATGGCAATTTTGGTCACTGTGAGGGTTTAAAAAGTGGTTACTCAACATGAGGCACGACCCGATTGACATTTTGAATCATTTTTGGTAAAGTCCAAAAAATCAATTTTCGGACGAAAAACGATGACCGCGGAGCTGTCGAAAGTTCCCAAAATGGTCAATTCTGATGAAATGTTAACATTTAATCTTTTGACTGCAAATTACTGTTGGATGTGAATTATTACTTTTTCAACTAAAATAAGTGTGTTTAAAGTCATTTCTGTGCCTGAAATTGGTCAAAATGGAAGCTTCTGAGTAAGCAAAACTCTGTAAAAATGGCAATTTTGGTCACTGTGAGGGTTTAAAAAGTGGTTATTCAACATAAGGCACGACCCGATTGACATTTTGAATCATTTTTGGTAAAGTCCAAAAAATCTATTTTCGAACGAAAAACGATGACCGCGGAGCTGTCGAACGTTCCCAAAATGGTCAATTCTGATGAAATTTTAACATTTAATCTTTTGACTGCAAATTACTGTTGGATGTGAATTATTACTTTTTCAACTAAAATAAGTGTGTTTAAAGTCATTCCTGTGCCTGAAATTGGTGAAAATTGAAGCTTCTGAGTAAGCAAAACTCTGTAAAAATGGCAATTTTGGTCACTGTGAGGGTTTAAAAAGTGGTTATTCAACATGAGGCACGACCCGATTGACATTTTGAATCGTTTTTGGTAAAGTCCAAAAAATCTATTTTCGAACGAAAAACGATGACCGCGGAGCTGTCGAACGTTCCCAAAATGGTCAATTCTGATGAAATTTTAACATTTAATCTTTTGACTGCAAATTACTGTTGGATGTGAATTATTACTTTTTCAACAAATAAAAGTGTTTAAAGTCATTCCTGTGCCTGAAATTGGTGAAAATGTAAGCTTCTGAGTAAGCAAAACTCTGTAAAAATGGCAATTTTGGTCACTGTGAGGGTTTAAAAAGTGGTTACTCAACATGAGGCACGACCCGATTGACATTTTGAATCATTTTTGGTAAAGTCCAAAAAATCAATTTTCGGACGAAAAACGATGACCGCGGAGCTGTCGAAAGTTCCCAAAATGGTCAATTCTGATGAAATGTTAACATTTAATCTTTTGACTGCAAATTACTGTTGGATGTCAATTATTACTTTTCCAACTAAAATAAGTGTGTTTAAAGTCATTTCTCTGCCTGAAATTGGTGAAAATTGAAGCTTCTTAGTAAGCAAAACTCTGTAAAAATGGCAATTTTGGTCACTGTGAGGGTTTAAAAAGTGGTTATTCAACATGAGGCACGACCCGATTGACATTTTGAATAATTTTTGGTAAAGTCCAAAAAATCAATTTTCGGACGAAAAACGATGACCGCGGAGCTGTCGAACGTTCCCAAAATGGTCAATTCTGATGAAATTTTAACATTTAATCTTTTGACTGCAAATTACTGTTGGATGTGTATTATTACTTTTTCAACTAAAATAAGTGTGTTTAAAGTCATTCCTGTGCCTGAAATTGGTGAAAATTTAAGCTTCTGAGTAAGCAAAACTCTGTAAAAATGGCAATTTTGGTCACTGTGAGGGTTTAAAAAGTGGTTACTCAACATGAGGCACGACCCGATTGACATTTTGAATCATTTTTGGTAAAGTCCAAAAAATCAATTTTCGGACGAAAAACGATGACCGCGGAGCTGTCGAAAGTTCCCAAAATGGTCAATTCTGATGAAATGTTAACATTTAATCTTTTGACTGCAAATTACTGTTGGATGTGAATTATGACTTTTCCAACTAAAATAAGTGTGTTTAAAGTCATTTCTCTGCCTGAAATTGTTGAAAATTGAAGCTTCTTAGTAAGCAAAACTCTGTAAAAATGGCAATTTTGGTCACTGTGAGGGTTTAAAAAGTGGTTATTCAACATGAGGCACGACCCGATTGACATTTTGAATAATTTTTGGTAAAGTCCAAAAAATCAATTTTCGGACGAAAAACGATGACCGCGGAGCTGTCGAACGTTCCCAAAATGGTCAATTCTGATGAAATTTTAACATTTAATCTTTTGACTGCAAATTACTGTTGGATGTGAATTATTACTTTTTCAACTAAAATAAGTGTGTTTAAAGTCATTCCTGTGCCTGAAATTGGTGAAAATTGAAGCTTCTGAGTAAGCAAAACTCTGTAAAAATGGCAATTTTGGTCACTGTGAGGGTTTAAAAAGTGGTTATTCAACATGAGGCACGACCCGATTGACATTTTGAATCATTTTTGGTAAAGTCCAAAAAATCAATTTTCGGACGAAAAACGATGACCGCGGAGCTGTCGAACGTTCCCAAAATGGTCAATTCTGATGAAATTTTAACATTTAATCTTTTGACTGCAAATTACTGTTGGATGTGTAATATTACTTTTTCAACTAAAATAAGTGTGTTTAAAGTCATTCCTGTGCCTGAAATTGGTGAAAATTTAAGCTTCTGGGTAAGCAAAACTCTGTAAAAATGGCAATTTTGGTCACTGTGAGGGTTTAAAAAGTGGTTACTCAACATGAGGCACGACCCGATTGACATTTTGAATCATTTTTGGTAAAGTCCAAAAAATCAATTTTCGGACGAAAAACGATGACCGCGGAGCTGTCGAAAGTTCCCAAAATGGTCAATTCTGATGAAATGTTAACATTTAATCTTTTGACTGCAAATTACTGTTGGATGTGAATTATTACTTTTTCAACTAAAATAAGTGTGTTTAAAGTCATTCCTGTGCCTGAAATTGGTGAAAATTTAAGCTTCTGAGTAAGCAAAACTCTGTAAAAATGGCAATTTTGGTCACTGTGAGGGTTTAAAAAGTGGTTACTCAACATGAGGCACGACCCGATTGACATTTTGAATCATTTTTGGTAAAGTCCAAAAAATCAATTTTCGGACGAAAAACGATGACCGCGGAGCTGTTAAAGTTCCCAAAATGGTCAATTCTGATGAAATGTTAACATTTAATCTTTTGACTGCAAATTACTGTTGGATGTGAATTATTACTTTTCCAACTAAAATAAGTGTGTTTAAAGTCATTTCTCTGCCTGAAATTGTTGAAAATTGAAGCTTCTTAGTAAGCAAGACTCTGTAAAAATTGCAATTTTGGTCACTGTGAGGGTTTAAAAAGTGGTTATTCAACATGAGCCACGACCCGATTGACATTTTGAATAATTTTTGGTAAAGTTCAAAAAATCAATTTTCGGACGAAAAACGATGACCGCGGAGCTGTCGAACGTTCCCAAAATGGTCAATTCTGATGAAATTTTAACATTTAATCTTTTGACTGCAAATTACTGTTGGATGTGAATTATTACTTTTTCAACTAAAATAACTGTGTTTAAAGTCATTCCTGTGCCTGAAATTGGTGAAAATTTAAGCTTCTGAGTAAGCAAAACTCTGTAAAAATGGCAATTTTGGTCACTGTGGGGGTTTAAAAAGTGGTTACTCAACATGAGGCACGACCCGATTGACATTTTGAATCATTTTTGGTAAAGTCCAAAAAATCAATTTTCGGACGAAAAACGATGACCGCGGAGCAGTCGAACGTTCCCAAAATGGTCAATTCTGATGAAATTTTAACATTTAATCTTTTGACTGCAAATTACTGTTGGATGTGTATTATTACTTTTTCAACTAAAATAAGTGTGTTTAAAGTCATTCCTGTGCCTGAAATTGGTGAAAATTTAAGCTTCTGAGTAAGCAAAACTCTGTAAAAATGGCAATTTTGGTCACTGTGAGGGTTTAAAAAGTGGTTACTCAACATGAGGCACGACCCGATTGACATTTTGAATCATTTTTGGTAAATTCCAAAAAATCAATTTTCGGACGAAAAACGATGACCGCGGAGCTGTCGAAAGTTCCCAAAATGGTCAATTCTGATGAAATGTTAACATTTAATCTTTTGACTGCAAATTACTGTTGGATGTGAATTATTACTTTTTCAACTAAAATAAGTGTGTTTAAAGTCATTTCTCTGCCTGAAATTGGTCAAAATTAAAGCTTCTGAGTAAGCAAAACTCTGTAAAAATGGCAATTTTGGTCACTGTGAGGGTTTAAAAAGTAGTTATTCAACATGAGGCACGACCCGATTGACATTTTGAATCATTTTGGATAAAGTCCAAAAAATCAATTTTCGGAAGAAAAACGATGACCGCGGAGCTGTCGAACGTTCCCAAAATGGCCAATTCTGATGAAATATTAACATTTAATCTTTTGACTGCAAATTACTGTTGGATGTGAATTATTACTTTTCCAACTAAAATAAGTGTTTTTAAAGTCATTTCTCTGCCTGAAATTGGTGAAAATTGAAGCTTCTTAGTAAGCAAAACTCTGTAAAAATGGCAATTTTGGTCACTGTGAGGGTTTAAAAAGTGGTTATTCAACATGAGGCACGACCCGATTGACATTTTGAATAATTTTTGGTAAAGTCCAAAAAATCAATTTTCGGACGAAAAACGATGACCGCGGAGCTGTCGAACGTTCCCAAAATGGTCAATTCTGATGAAATATTAACATTTAATCTTTTGACTGCAAATTACTGTTGGATGTGAATTATTACTTTTTAAACTAAAATAAGTGTGTTTAAAGTCATTTCTCTGCCTGAAATTGGTGAAAATTGAAGCTTAAGAGTAAGCAAAACTCTGTAAAAATTGCAATTTTGGTCACTGTGAGGGTTTAAAAAGTGGTTATTCAACATGAGGCACGACCCGATTGACATTTTGAATCGTTTTTGGTAAAGTCCAAAAAATCTATTTTCGAACGAAAAACGATGACCGCGGAGCTGTCGAACGTTCCCAAAATGGTCAATCCTGATGAAATTTTAACATTTAATCTTTTGACTGCAAATTACTGTTGGATGTGAATTATTACTTTTTCAACTAAAATAAGTGTGTTTAAAGTCATTCCTGTGCCTGAAATTGGTGAAAATTTAAGCTTCTGAGTAAGCAAAACTCTGTAAAAATAGCAATTTTGGTCACTGTGGGGGTTTAAAAAGTGGTTACTCAACATGAGGCACGACCCGATTGACATTTTGAATCATTTTTGGTAAAGTCCAAAAAATCAATTTTCGGACGAAAAACGATGACCGCGGAGCTGTCGAACGTTCCCAAAATGGTCAATTCTGATGAAATGTTAACATTTAATCTTTTGACTGCAAATTACTGTTGGATGTGAATTATTACTTTTCCAACTAAAATAAGTGTGTTTAAAGTCATTTCTCTGCCTGAAATTGTTGAAAATTGAAGCTTCTTAGTAAGCAAAACTCTGTAAAAATGGCAATTTTGGTCACTGTGAGGGTTTAAAAAGTGGTTATTCAACATGAGGCACGACCCGATTGACATTTTGAATAATTTTTGGTAAAGTCCAAAAAATCAATTTTCGGACGAAAAACGATGACCGCGGAGCTGTCGAACGTTCCCAAAATGGTCAATTCTGATGAAATTTTAACATTTATTCTTTTGACTGCAAATTACTGTTGGATGTGAATTATTACTTTTTCAACTAAAATAAGTGTGTTTAAAGTCATTCCTGTGCCTGAAATTGGTGAAAATTGAAGCTTCTGAGTAAGCAAAACTCTGTAAAAATGGCAATTTTGGTCACTGTGAGGGTTTAAAAAGTGGTTATTCAACATGAGGCACGACCCGATTGACATTTTGAATCATTTTTGGTAAAGTCCAAAAAATCAATTTTCGGACGAAAAACGATGACCGCGGAGCTGTCGAACGTTCCCAAAATGGTCAATTCTGATGAAATTTTAACATTTAATCTTTTGACTGCAAATTACTGTTGGATGTGTAATATTACTTTTTCAACTAAAATAAGTGTGTTTAAAGTCATTCCTGTGCCTGAAATTGGTGAAAATTTAAGCTTCTGGGTAAGCAAAACTCTGTAAAAATGGCAATTTTGGTCACTGTGAGGGTTTAAAAAGTGGTTACTCAACATGAGGCACGACCCGATTGACATTTTGAATCATTTTTGGTAAAGTCCAAAAAATCAATTTTCGGACGAAAAACGATGACCGCGGAGCTGTCGAAAGTTCCCAAAATGGTCAATTCTGATGAAATGTTAACATTTAATCTTTTGACTGCAAATTACTGTTGGATGTGAATTATTACTTTTTCAACTAAAATAAGTGTGTTTAAAGTCATTCCTGTGCCTGAAATTGGTGAAAATTTAAGCTTCTGAGTAAGCAAAACTCTGTAAAAATGGCAATTTTGGTCACTGTGAGGGTTTAAAAAGTGGTTACTCAACATGAGGCACGACCCGATTGACATTTTGAATCATTTTTGGTAAAGTCCAAAAAATCAATTTTCGGACGAAAAACGATGACCGCGGAGCTGTTAAAGTTCCCAAAATGGTCAATTCTGATGAAATGTTAACATTTAATCTTTTGACTGCAAATTACTGTTGGATGTGAATTATTACTTTTCCAACTAAAATAAGTGTGTTTAAAGTCATTTCTCTGCCTGAAATTGTTGAAAATTGAAGCTTCTTAGTAAGCAAAACTCTGTAAAAATTGCAATTTTGGTCACTGTGAGGGTTTAAAAAGTGGTTATTCAACATGAGCCACGACCCGATTGACATTTTGAATAATTTTTGGTAAAGTTCAAAAAATCAATTTTCGGACGAAAAACGATGACCGCGGAGCTGTCGAACGTTCCCAAAATGGTCAATTCTGATGAAATTTTAACATTTAATCTTTTGACTGCAAATTACTGTTGGATGTGAATTATTACTTTTTCAACTAAAATAAGTGTGTTTAAAGTCATTTCTGTGCCTGAAATTGGTCAAAATGGAAGCTTCTGAGTAAGCAAAACTCTGTAAAAATGGCAATTTTGGTCACTGTGAGGGTTTAAAAAGCGGTTATTCAACATAAGGCACGACCCGATTGACATTTTGAATCATTTTTGGTAAAGTCCAAAAAATCTATTTTCGAACGAAAAACGATGACCGCGGAGCTGTCGAACGTTCTCAAAATGGTCAATTCTGATGAAATTTTAACATTTAATCTTTTGACTGCAAATTACTGTTGGATGTGAATTATTACTTTTTCAACTAAAATAAGTGTGTTTAAAGTCATTCCTGTGCCTGAAATTGGTGAAAATTGAAGCTTCTGAGTAAGCAAAACTCTGTAAAAATGGCAATTTTGGTCACTGTGGGGGTTTAAAAAGTGGTTACTCAACATGAGGCACGACCCGATTGACATTTTGAATCATTTTTGGTAAAGTCCAAAAAATCAATTTTCGGACGAAAAACGATGACCGCGGAGCTGTCGAAAGTTCCCAAAATGGTCAATTCTGATGAAATGTTAACATTTAATCTTTTGACTGCAAATTACTGTTGGATGTGAATTATTACTTTTTCAACTAAAATAAGTGTGTTTAAAGTCATTTCTCTGCCTGAAATTGGTCAAAATTAAAGCTTCTGAGTAAGCAAAACTCTGTAAAAATGGCAATTTTGGTCACTGTGAGGGTTTAAAAAGTAGTTATTCAACATGAGGCACGACCCGATTGACATTTTGAATCATTTTGGGTAAAGTCCAAAAAATCTATTTTCGAACGAAAAACGATGACCGCGGAGCTGTCGAACGTTCCCAAAATGGTCAATTCTGATGAAATTTTAACATTTAATCTTTTGACTGCAAATTACTGTTGGATGTGTAATATTACTTTTTCAACTAAAATAAGTGTGTTTAAAGTCATTCCTGTGCCTGAAATTGGTGAAAATTTAAGCTTCTGGGTAAGCAAAACTCTGTAAAAATGGCAATTTTGGTCACTGTGAGGGTTTAAAAAGTGGTTACTCAACATGAGGCACGACCCGATTGACATTTTGAATCATTTTTGGTAAAGTCCAAAAAATCAATTTTCGGACGAAAAACGATGACCGCGGAGCTGTCGAAAGTTCCCAAAATGGTCAATTCTGATGAAATGTTAACATTTAATCTTTTGACTGCAAATTACTGTTGGATGTGAATTATTACTTTTTCAACTAAAATAAGTGTGTTTAAAGTCATTCCTGTGCCTGAAATTGGTGAAAATTTAAGCTTCTGAGTAAGCAAAACTCTGTAAAAATGGCAATTTTGGTCACTGTGAGGGTTTAAAAAGTGGTTACTCAACATGAGGCACGACCCGATTGACATTTTGAATCATTTTTGGTAAAGTCCAAAAAATCAATTTTCGGACGAAAAACGATGACCGCGGAGCTGTTAAAGTTCCCAAAATGGTCAATTCTGATGAAATGTTAACATTTAATCTTTTGACTGCAAATTACTGTTGGATGTGAATTATTACTTTTCCAACTAAAATAAGTGTGTTTAAAGTCATTTCTCTGCCTGAAATTGTTGAAAATTGAAGCTTCTTAGTAAGCAAAACTCTGTAAAAATTGCAATTTTGGTCACTGTGAGGGTTTAAAAAGTGGTTATTCAACATGAGCCACGACCCGATTGACATTTTGAATAATTTTTGGTAAAGTTAAAAAAATCAATTTTCGGACGAAAAACGATGACCGCGGAGCTGTCGAACGTTCCCAAAATGGTCAATTCTGATGAAATTTTAACATTTAATCTTTTGACTGCAAATTACTGTTGGATGTGAATTATCACTTTTTCAACTAAAATAAGTGTGTTTAAAGTCATTTCTGTGCCTGAAATTGGTCAAAATGGAAGCTTCTGAGTAAGCAAAACTCTGTAAAAATGGCAATTTTGGTCACTGTGAGGGTTTAAAAAGTGGTTATTCAACATAAGGCACGACCCGATTGACATTTTGAATCATTTTTGGTAAAGTCCAAAAAATCTATTTTCGAACGAAAAACGATGACCGCGGAGCTGTCGAACGTTCCCAAAATGGTCAATTCTGATGAAATTTTAACATTTAATCTTTTGACTGCAAATTACTGTTGGATGTGAATTATTACTTTTTCAACTAAAATAAGTGTGTTTAAAGTCATTCCTGTGCCTGAAATTGGTGAAAATTGAAGCTTCTGAGTAAGCAAAACTCTGTAAAAATGGCAATTTTGGTCACTGTGAGGGTTTAAAAAGTGGTTATTCAACATGAGGCACGACCCGATTGACATTTTGAATCGTTTTTGGTAAAGTCCAAAAAATCTATTTTCGAACGAAAAACGATGACCGCGGAGCTGTCGAACGTTCCCAAAATGGTCAATTCTGATGAAATTTTAACATTTAATCTTTTGACTGCAAATTACTGTTGGATGTCAATTATTACTTTTTCAACAAAAATAAGTGTGTTTAAAGTCATTCCTGTGCCTGAAATTGGTGAAAATGTAAGCTTCTGAGTAAGCAAAACTCTGTAAAAATGGCAATTTTGGTCACTGTGAGGGTTTAAAAAGTGGTTACTCAACATGAGGCACGACCCGATTGACATTTTGAATCATTTTTGGTAAAGTCCAAAAAATCAATTTTCGGACGAAAAACGATGACCGCGGAGCTGTCGAAAGTTCCCAAAATGGTCAATTCTGATGAAATGTTAACATTTAATCTTTTGACTGCAAATTACTGTTGGATGTGAATTATTACTTTTTCAACTAAAATAAGTGTGTTTAAAGTCATTTCTGTGCCTGAAATTGGTCAAAATGGAAGCTTCTGAGTAAGCAAAACTCTGTAAAAATGGCAATTTTGGTCACTGTGAGGGTTTAAAAAGTGGTTATTCAACATAAGGCACGACCCGATTGACATTTTGAATCATTTTTGGTAAAGTCCAAAAAATCTATTTTCGAACGAAAAACGATGACCGCGGAGCTGTCGAACGTTCCCAAAATGGTCAATTCTGATGAAATTTTAACATTTAATCTTTTGACTGCAAATTACTGTTGGATGTGAATTATTACTTTTTCAACTAAAATAAGTGTGTTTAAAGTCATTCCTGTGCCTGAAATTGGTGAAAATTGAAGCTTCTGAGTAAGCAAAACTCTGTAAAAATGGCAATTTTGGTCACTGTGAGGGTTTAAAAAGTGGTTATTCAACATGAGGCACGACCCGATTGACATTTTGAATCGTTTTTGGTAAAGTCCAAAAAATCTATTTTCGAACGAAAAACGATGACCGCGGAGCTGTCGAACGTTCCCAAAATGGTCAATTCTGATGAAATTTTAACATTTAATCTTTTGACTGCAAATTACTGTTGGATGTGAATTATTACTTTTTCAACAAATAAAAGTGTTTAAAGTCATTCCTGTGCCTGAAATTGGTGAAAATGTAAGCTTCTGAGTAAGCAAAACTCTGTAAAAATGGCAATTTTGGTCACTGTGAGGGTTTAAAAAGTGGTTACTCAACATGAGGCACGACCCGATTGACATTTTGAATCATTTTTGGTAAAGTCCAAAAAATCAATTTTCGGACGAAAAACGATGACCGCGGAGCTGTCGAAAGTTCCCAAAATGGTCAATTCTGATGAAATGTTAACATTTAATCTTTTGACTGCAAATTACTGTTGGATGTCAATTATTACTTTTCCAACTAAAATAAGTGTGTTTAAAGTCATTTCTCTGCCTGAAATTGGTGAAAATTGAAGCTTCTTAGTAAGCAAAACTCTGTAAAAATGGCAATTTTGGTCACTGTGAGGGTTTAAAAAGTGGTTATTCAACATGAGGCACGACCCGATTGACATTTTGAATAATTTTTGGTAAAGTCCAAAAAATCAATTTTCGGACGAAAAACGATGACCGCGGAGCTGTCGAACGTTCCCAAAATGGTCAATTCTGATGAAATTTTAACATTTAATCTTTTGACTGCAAATTACTGTTGGATGTGTATTATTACTTTTTCAACTAAAATAAGTGTGTTTAAAGTCATTCCTGTGCCTGAAATTGGTGAAAATTTAAGCTTCTGAGTAAGCAAAACTCTGTAAAAATGGCAATTTTGGTCACTGTGAGGGTTTAAAAAGTGGTTACTCAACATGAGGCACGACCCGATTGACATTTTGAATCATTTTTGGTAAAGTCCAAAAAATCAATTTTCGGACGAAAAACGATGACCGCGGAGCTGTCGAAAGTTCCCAAAATGGTCAATTCTGATGAAATGTTAACATTTAATCTTTTGACTGCAAATTACTGTTGGATGTGAATTATGACTTTTCCAACTAAAATAAGTGTGTTTAAAGTCATTTCTCTGCCTGAAATTGTTGAAAATTGAAGCTTCTTAGTAAGCAAAACTCTGTAAAAATGGCAATTTTGGTCACTGTGAGGGTTTAAAAAGTGGTTATTCAACATGAGGCACGACCCGATTGACATTTTGAATAATTTTTGGTAAAGTCCAAAAAATCAATTTTCGGACGAAAAACGATGACCGCGGAGCTGTCGAACGTTCCCAAAATGGTCAATTCTGATGAAATTTTAACATTTAATCTTTTGACTGCAAATTACTGTTGGATGTGAATTATTACTTTTTCAACTAAAATAAGTGTGTTTAAAGTCATTCCTGTGCCTGAAATTGGTGAAAATTGAAGCTTCTGAGTAAGCAAAACTCTGTAAAAATGGCAATTTTGGTCACTGTGAGGGTTTAAAAAGTGGTTATTCAACATGAGGCACGACCCGATTGACATTTTGAATCATTTTTGGTAAAGTCCAAAAAATCAATTTTCGGACGAAAAACGATGACCGCGGAGCTGTCGAACGTTCCCAAAATGGTCAATTCTGATGAAATTTTAACATTTAATCTTTTGACTGCAAATTACTGTTGGATGTGTAATATTACTTTTTCAACTAAAATAAGTGTGTTTAAAGTCATTCCTGTGCCTGAAATTGGTGAAAATTTAAGCTTCTGGGTAAGCAAAACTCTGTAAAAATGGCAATTTTGGTCACTGTGAGGGTTTAAAAAGTGGTTACTCAACATGAGGCACGACCCGATTGACATTTTGAATCATTTTTGGTAAAGTCCAAAAAATCAATTTTCGGACGAAAAACGATGACCGCGGAGCTGTCGAAAGTTCCCAAAATGGTCAATTCTGATGAAATGTTAACATTTAATCTTTTGACTGCAAATTACTGTTGGATGTGAATTATTACTTTTTCAACTAAAATAAGTGTGTTTAAAGTCATTCCTGTGCCTGAAATTGGTGAAAATTTAAGCTTCTGAGTAAGCAAAACTCTGTAAAAATGGCAATTTTGGTCACTGTGAGGGTTTAAAAAGTGGTTACTCAACATGAGGCACGACCCGATTGACATTTTGAATCATTTTTGGTAAAGTCCAAAAAATCAATTTTCGGACGAAAAACGATGACCGCGGAGCTGTTAAAGTTCCCAAAATGGTCAATTCTGATGAAATGTTAACATTTAATCTTTTGACTGCAAATTACTGTTGGATGTGAATTATTACTTTTCCAACTAAAATAAGTGTGTTTAAAGTCATTTCTCTGCCTGAAATTGTTGAAAATTGAAGCTTCTTAGTAAGCAAGACTCTGTAAAAATTGCAATTTTGGTCACTGTGAGGGTTTAAAAAGTGGTTATTCAACATGAGCCACGACCCGATTGACATTTTGAATAATTTTTGGTAAAGTTCAAAAAATCAATTTTCGGACGAAAAACGATGACCGCGGAGCTGTCGAACGTTCCCAAAATGGTCAATTCTGATGAAATTTTAACATTTAATCTTTTGACTGCAAATTACTGTTGGATGTGAATTATTACTTTTTCAACTAAAATAAGTGTGTTTAAAGTCATTTCTGTGCCTGAAATTGGTCAAAATGGAAGCTTCTGAGTAAGCAAAACTCTGTAAAAATGGCAATTTTGGTCACTGTGAGGGTTTAAAAAGTGGTTATTCAACATAAGGCACGACCCGATTGACATTTTGAATCATTTTTGGTAAAGTCCAAAAAATCTATTTTCGAACGAAAAACGATGACCGCGGAGCTGTCGAACGTTCCCAAAATGGTCAATTCTGATGAAATTTTAACATTTAATCTTTTGACTGCAAATTACTGTTGGATGTGAATTATTACTTTTTCAACTAAAATAAGTGTGTTTAAAGTCATTCCTGTGCCTGAAATTGGTGAAAATTGAAGCTTCTGAGTAAGCAAAACTCTGTAAAAATGGCAATTTTGGTCACTGTGGGGGTTTAAAAAGTGGTTACTCAACATGAGGCACGACCCGATTGACATTTTGAATCATTTTTGGTAAAGTCCAAAAAATCAATTTTCGGACGAAAAACGATGACCGCGGAGCTGTCGAAAGTTCCCAAAATGGTCAATTCTGATGAAATGTTAACATTTAATCTTTTGACTGCAAATTACTGTTGGATGTGAATTATTACTTTTTCAACTAAAATAAGTGTGTTTAAAGTCATTTCTCTGCCTGAAATTGGTCAAAATTAAAGCTTCTGAGTAAGCAAAACTCTGTAAAAATGGCAATTTTGGTCACGGTGAGGGTTTAAAAAGTAGTTATTCAACATGAGGCACGACCCGATTGACATTTTGAATCATTTTGGGTAAAGTCCAAAAAATCAATTTTCGGAAGAAAAACGATGACCGCGGAGCTGTCGAACGTTCCCAAAATGGCCAATTCTGATGAAATATTAACATTTAATCTTTTGACTGCAAATTACTGTTGGATGTGAATTATTACTTTTCCAACTAAAATAAGCGTGTTTAAAGTCATTTCTCTGCCTGAAATTGGTGAAAATTGAAGCTTCTTAGTAAGCAAAACTCTGTAAAAATGGCAATTTTGGTCACTGTGAGGGTTTAAAAAGTGGTTATTCAACATGAGGCACGACCCGATTGACATTTTGAATAATTTTTGGTAAAGTCCAAAAAATCAATTTTCGGACGAAAAACGATGACCGCGGAGCTGTCGAACGTTCCCAAAATGGTCAATTCTGATGAAATTTTAACATTTAATCTTTTGACTGCAAATTACTGTTGGATGTGAATTATTACTTTTTCAACTAAAATAAGTGTGTTTAAAGTCATTCCTGTGCCTGAAATTGGTGAAAATTTAAGCTTCTGAGTAAGCAAAACTCTGTAAAAATGGCAATTTTGGTCACTGTGGGGGTTTAAAAAGTGGTTACTCAACATGAGGCACGACCCGATTGACATTTTGAATCATTTTTGGTAAAGTCCAAAAAATCAATTTTCGGACGAAAAACGATGACCGCGGAGCAGTCGAACGTTCCCAAAATGGTCAATTCTGATGAAATTTTAACATTTAATCTTTTGACTGCAAATTACTGTTGGATGTGTATTATTACTTTTTCAACTAAAATAAGTGTGTTTAAAGTCATTCCTGTGCCTGAAATTGGTGAAAATTTAAGCTTCTGAGTAAGCAAAACTCTGTAAAAATGGCAATTTTGGTCACTGTGAGGGTTTAAAAAGTGGTTACTCAACATGAGGCACGACCCGATTGACATTTTGAATCATTTTTGGTAAATTCCAAAAAATCAATTTTCGGACGAAAAACGATGACCGCGGAGCTGTCGAAAGTTCCCAAAATGGTCAATTCTGATGAAATGTTAACATTTAATCTTTTGACTGCAAATTACTGTTGGATGTGAATTATTACTTTTTCAACTAAAATAAGTGTGTTTAAAGTCATTTCTCTGCCTGAAATTGGTCAAAATTAAAGCTTCTGAGTAAGCAAAACTCTGTAAAAATGGCAATTTTGGTCACTGTGAGGGTTTAAAAAGTAGTTATTCAACATGAGGCACGACCCGATTGACATTTTGAATCATTTTGGATAAAGTCCAAAAAATCAATTTTCGGAAGAAAAACGATGACCGCGGAGCTGTCGAACGTTCCCAAAATGGCCAATTCTGATGAAATATTAACATTTAATCTTTTGACTGCAAATTACTGTTGGATGTGAATTATTACTTTTCCAACTAAAATAAGTGTTTTTAAAGTCATTTCTCTGCCTGAAATTGGTGAAAATTGAAGCTTCTTAGTAAGCAAAACTCTGTAAAAATGGCAATTTTGGTCACTGTGAGGGTTTAAAAAGTGGTTATTCAACATGAGGCACGACCCGATTGACATTTTGAATAATTTTTGGTAAAGTCCAAAAAATCAATTTTCGGACGAAAAACGATGACCGCGGAGCTGTCGAACGTTCCCAAAATGGTCAATTCTGATGAAATATTAACATTTAATCTTTTGACTGCAAATTACTGTTGGATGTGAATTATTACTTTTTAAACTAAAATAAGTGTGTTTAAAGTCATTTCTCTGCCTGAAATTGGTGAAAATTGAAGCTTAAGAGTAAGCAAAACTCTGTAAAAATTGCAATTTTGGTCACTGTGAGGGTTTAAAAAGTGGTTATTCAACATGAGGCACGACCCGATTGACATTTTGAATAATTTTTGGTAAAGTCCAAAAAATCAATTTTCGGACGAAAAACGATGACCGCGGAGCTGTCGAACGTTCCCAAAATGGTCAATTCTGATGAAATTTTAACATTTATTCTTTTGACTGCAAATTACTGTTGGATGTGAATTATTACTTTTTCAACTAAAATAAGTGTGTTTAAAGTCATTCCTGTGCCTGAAATTGGTGAAAATTGAAGCTTCTGAGTAAGCAAAACTCTGTAAAAATGGCAATTTTGGTCACTGTGAGGGTTTAAAAAGTGGTTATTCAACATGAGGCACGACCCGATTGACATTTTGAATCATTTTTGGTAAAGTCCAAAAAATCAATTTTCGGACGAAAAACGATGACCGCGGAGCTGTCGAACGTTCCCAAAATGGTCAATTCTGATGAAATTTTAACATTTAATCTTTTGACTGCAAATTACTGTTGGATGTGTAATATTACTTTTTCAACTAAAATAAGTGTGTTTAAAGTCATTCCTGTGCCTGAAATTGGTGAAAATTTAAGCTTCTGGGTAAGCAAAACTCTGTAAAAATGGCAATTTTGGTCACTGTGAGGGTTTAAAAAGTGGTTACTCAACATGAGGCACGACCCGATTGACATTTTGAATCATTTTTGGTAAAGTCCAAAAAATCAATTTTCGGACGAAAAACGATGACCGCGGAGCTGTCGAAAGTTCCCAAAATGGTCAATTCTGATGAAATGTTAACATTTAATCTTTTGACTGCAAATTACTGTTGGATGTGAATTATTACTTTTTCAACTAAAATAAGTGTGTTTAAAGTCATTCCTGTGCCTGAAATTGGTGAAAATTTAAGCTTCTGAGTAAGCAAAACTCTGTAAAAATGGCAATTTTGGTCACTGTGAGGGTTTAAAAAGTGGTTACTCAACATGAGGCACGACCCGATTGACATTTTGAATCATTTTTGGTAAAGTCCAAAAAATCAATTTTCGGACGAAAAACGATGACCGCGGAGCTGTTAAAGTTCCCAAAATGGTCAATTCTGATGAAATGTTAACATTTAATCTTTTGACTGCAAATTACTGTTGGATGTGAATTATTACTTTTCCAACTAAAATAAGTGTGTTTAAAGTCATTTCTCTGCCTGAAATTGTTGAAAATTGAAGCTTCTTAGTAAGCAAAACTCTGTAAAAATTGCAATTTTGGTCACTGTGAGGGTTTAAAAAGTGGTTATTCAACATGAGCCACGACCCGATTGACATTTTGAATAATTTTTGGTAAAGTTCAAAAAATCAATTTTCGGACGAAAAACGATGACCGCGGAGCTGTCGAACGTTCCCAAAATGGTCAATTCTGATGAAATTTTAACATTTAATCTTTTGACTGCAAATTACTGTTGGATGTGAATTATTACTTTTTCAACTAAAATAATTGTGTTTAAAGTCATTTCTGTGCCTGAAATTGGTCAAAATGGAAGCTTCTGAGTAAGCAAAACTCTGTAAAAATGGCAATTTTGGTCACTGTGAGGGTTTAAAAAGTGGTTATTCAACATAAGGCACGACCCGATTGACATTTTGAATCATTTTTGGTAAAGTCCAAAAAATCTATTTTCGAACGAAAAACGATGACCGCGGAGCTGTCGAACGTTCCCAAAATGGTCAATTCTGATGAAATTTTAACATTTAATCTTTTGACTGCAAATTACTGTTGGATGTGAATTATTACTTTTTCAACTAAAATAAGTGTGTTTAAAGTCATTCCTGTGCCTGAAATTGGTGAAAATTGAAGCTTCTGAGTAAGCAAAACTCTGTAAAAATGGCAATTTTGGTCACTGTGGGGGTTTAAAAAGTGGTTACTCAACATGAGGCACGACCCGATTGACATTTTGAATAATTTTTGGTAAAGTCCAAAAAATCAATTTTCGGACGAAAAACGATGACCGCGGAGCTGTCGAAAGTTCCCAAAATGGTCAATTCTGATGAAATGTTAACATTTAATCTTTTGACTGCAAATTACTGTTGGATGTGAATTATTACTTTTTCAACTAAAATAAGTGTGTTTAAAGTCATTTCTCTGCCTGAAATTGGTCAAAATTAAAGCTTCTGAGTAAGCAAAACTCTGTAAAAATGGCAATTTTGGTCACTGTGAGGGTTTAAAAAGTAGTTATTCAACATGAGGCACGACCCGATTGACATTTTGAATCATTTTGGGTAAAGTCCAAAAAATCAATTTTCGGAAGAAAAACGATGACCGCGGAGCTGTCGAACGTTCCCAAAATGGCCAATTCTGATGAAATATTAACATTTAATCTTTTGACTGCAAATTACTGTTGGATGTGAATTATTACTTTTCCAACTAAAATAAGTGTGTTTAAAGTCATTTCTCTGCCTGAAATTGGTGAAAATTGAAGCTTCTTAGTAAGCAAAACTCTGTAAAAATGGCAATTTTGGTCACTGTGAGGGTTTAAAAAGTGGTTATTCAACATGAGGCACGACCCGATTGACATTTTGAATAATTTTTGGTAAAGTCCAAAAAATCAATTTTCGGACGAAAAACGATGACCGCGGAGCTGTCGAACGTTCCCAAAATGGTCAATTCTGATGAAATTTTAACATTTAATCTTTTGACTGCAAATTACTGTTGGATGTGAATTATTACTTTTTCAACTAAAATAAGTGTGTTTAAAGTCATTCCTGTAGCTGAAATTGGTGAAAATTTAAGCTTCTGAGTAAGCAAAACTCTGTAAAAATGGCAATTTTGGTCACTGTGGGGGTTTAAAAAGTGGTTACTCAACATGAGGCACGACCCGATTGACATTTTGAATCATTTTTGGTAAAGTCCAAAAAATCAATTTTCGGACGAAAAACGATGACCGCGGTGCAGTCGAACGTTCCCAAAATGGTCAATTCTGATGAAATTTTAACATTTAATCTTTTGACTGCAAATTACTGTTGGATGTGAATTATTACTTTTTCAACTAAAATAAGTGTGTTTAAAATCATTTCTGTGCCTGAAATTGGTCAAAATGGAAGCTTCTGAGTAAGCAAAACTCTGTAAAAATGGCAATTTTGGTCACTGTGAGGGTTTAAAAAGTGGTTATTCAACATAAGGCACGACCCGATTGACATTTTGAATCATTTTTGGTAAAGTCCAAAAAATCTATTTTCGAACGAAAAACGATGACCGCGGAGCTGTCGAACGTTCCCAAAATGGTCAATTCTGATGAAATTTTAACATTTAATCTTTTGACTGCAAATTACTGTTGGATGTGAATTATTACTTTTTCAACTAAAATAAGTGTGTTTAAAGTCATTCCTGTGCCTGAAATTGGTGAAAATTGAAGCTTCTGAGTAAGCAAAACTCTGTAAAAATGGCAATTTTGGTCACTGTGGGGGTTTAAAAAGTGGTTACTCAACATGAGGCACGACCCGATTGACATTTTGAATCATTTTTGGTAAAGTCCAAAAAATCAATTTTCGGACGAAAAACGATGACCGCGGAGCTGTCGAAAGTTCCCAAAATGGTCAATTCTGATGAAATGTTAACATTTAATCTTTTGACTGCAAATTACTGTTGGATGTGAATTATTACTTTTTCAACTAAAATAAGTGTGTTTAAAGTCATTTCTCTGCCTGAAATTGGTCAAAATTAAAGCTTCTGAGTAAGCAAAACTCTGTAAAAATGGCAATTTTGGTCACGGTGAGGGTTTAAAAAGTAGTTATTCAACATGAGGCACGACCCGATTGACATTTTGAATCATTTTGGGTAAAGTCCAAAAAATCAATTTTCGGAAGAAAAACGATGACCGCGGAGCTGTCGAACGTTCCCAAAATGGCCAATTCTGATGAAATATTAACATTTAATCTTTTGACTGCAAATTACTGTTGGATGTGTATTATTACTTTTTCAACTAAAATAAGTGTGTTTAAAGTCATTCCTGTGCCTGAAATTGGTGAAAATTTAAGCTTCTGAGTAAGCAAAACTCTGTAAAAATGGCAATTTTGGTCACTGTGAGGGTTTAAAAAGTGGTTACTCAACATGAGGCACGACCCGATTGACATTTTGAATCATTTTTGGTAAATTCCAAAAAATCAATTTTCGGACGAAAAACGATGACCGCGGAGCTGTCGAAAGTTCCCAAAATGGTCAATTCTGATGAAATGTTAACATTTAATCTTTTGACTGCAAATTACTGTTGGATGTGAATTATTACTTTTTCAACTAAAATAAGTGTGTTTAAAGTCATTTCTCTGCCTGAAATAGGTCAAAATTAAAGCTTCTGAGTAAGCAAAACTCTGTAAAAATGGCAATTTTGGTCACTGTGAGGGTTTAAAAAGTAGTTATTCAACATGAGGCACGACCCGATTGACATTTTGAATCATTTTGGATAAAGTCCAAAAAATCAATTTTCGGAAGAAAAACGATGACCGCGGAGCTGTCGAACGTTCCCAAAATGGTCAATTCTGATGAAATGTTAACATTTAATCTTTTGACTGCAAATTACTGTTGGATGTGAATTATTACTTTTCCAACTAAAATAAGTGTTTTTAAAGTCATTTCTCTGCCTGAAATTGGTGAAAATTGAAGCTTCTTAGTAAGCAAAACTCTGTAAAAATGGCAATTTTGGTCACTGTGAGGGTTTAAAAAGTGGTTATTCAACATGAGGCACGACCCGATTGACATTTTGAATAATTTTTGGTAAAGTCCAAAAAATCAATTTTCGGACGAAAAACGATGACCGCGGAGCTGTCGAACGTTCCCAAAATGGTCAATTCTGATGAAATATTAACATTTAATCTTTTGACTGCAAATTACTGTTGGATGTGAATTATTACTTTTTAAACTAAAATAAGTGTGTTTAAAGTCATTTCTCTGCCTGAAATTGGTGAAAATTGAAGCTTAAGAGTAAGCAAAACTCTGTAAAAATTGCAATTTTGGTCACTGTGAGGGTTTAAAAAGTGGTTATTCAACATGAGGCACGACCCGATTGACATTTTGAATCGTTTTTGGTAAAGTCCAAAAAATCTATTTTCGAACGAAAAACGATGACCGCGGAGCTGTCGAACGTTCCTAAAATGGTCAATTCTGATGAAATTTTAACATTTAATCTTTTGACTGCAAATTACTGTTGGATGTGAATTATTACTTTTTCAACTAAAATAAGTGTGTTTAAAGTCATTCCTGTGCCTGAAATTGGTGAAAATTTAAGCTTCTGAGTAAGCAAAACTCTGTAAAAATAGCAATTTTGGTCACTGTGGGGGTTTAAAAAGTGGTTACTCAACATGAGGCACGACCCGATTGACATTTTGAATCATTTTTGGTAAAGTCCAAAAAATCAATTTTCGGACGAAAAACGATGACCGCGGAGCTGTCGAACGTTCCCAAAATGGTCAATTCTGATGAAATGTTAACATTTAATCTTTTGACTGCAAATTACTGTTGGATGTGAATTATTACTTTTCCAACTAAAATAAGTGTGTTTAAAGTCATTTCTCTGCCTGAAATTGTTGAAAATTGAAGCTTCTTAGTAAGCAAAACTCTGTAAAAATGGCAATTTTGGTCACTGTGAGGGTTTAAAAAGTGGTTATTCAACATGAGGCACGACCCGATTGACATTTTGAATAATTTTTGGTAAAGTCCAAAAAATCAATTTTCGGACGAAAAACGATGACCGCGGAGCTGTCGAACGTTCCCAAAATGGTCAATTCTGATGAAATTTTAACATTTATTCTTTTGACTGCAAATTACTGTTGGATGTGAATTATTACTTTTTCAACTAAAATAAGTGTGTTTAAAGTCATTCCTGTGCCTGAAATTGGTGAAAATTGAAGCTTCTGAGTAAGCAAAACTCTGTAAAAATGGCAATTTTGGTCACTGTGAGGGTTTAAAAAGTGGTTATTCAACATGAGGCACGACCCGATTGACATTTTGAATCATTTTTGGTAAAGTCCAAAAAATCAATTTTCGGACGAAAAACGATGACCGCGGAGCTGTCGAACGTTCCCAAAATGGTCAATTCTGATGAAATTTTAACATTTAATCTTTTGACTGCAAATTACTGTTGGATGTGTAATATTACTTTTTCAACTAAAATAAGTGTGTTTAAAGTCATTCCTGTGCCTGAAATTGGTGAAAATTTAAGCTTCTGGGTAAGCAAAACTCTGTAAAAATGGCAATTTTGGTCACTGTGAGGGTTTAAAAAGTGGTTACTCAACATGAGGCACGACCCGATTGACATTTTGAATCATTTTTGGTAAAGTCCAAAAAATCAATTTTCGGACGAAAAACGATGACCGCGGAGCTGTCGAAAGTTCCCAAAATGGTCAATTCTGATGAAATGTTAACATTTAATCTTTTGACTGCAAATTACTGTTGGATGTGAATTATTACTTTTTCAACTAAAATAAGTGTGTTTAAAGTCATTCCTGTGCCTGAAATTGGTGAAAATTTAAGCTTCTGAGTAAGCAAAACTCTGTAAAAATGGCAATTTTGGTCACTGTGAGGGTTTAAAAAGTGGTTACTCAACATGAGGCACGACCCGATTGACATTTTGAATCATTTTTGGTAAAGTCCAAAAAATCAATTTTCGGACGAAAAACGATGACCGCGGAGCTGTTAAAGTTCCCAAAATGGTCAATTCTGATGAAATGTTAACATTTAATCTTTTGACTGCAAATTACTGTTGGATGTGAATTATTACTTTTCCAACTAAAATAAGTGTGTTTAAAGTCATTTCTCTGCCTGAAATTGTTGAAAATTGAAGCTTCTTAGTAAGCAAAACTCTGTAAAAATTGCAATTTTGGTCACTGTGAGGGTTTAAAAAGTGGTTATTCAACATGAGCCACGACCCGATTGACATTTTGAATAATTTTTGGTAAAGTTCAAAAAATCAATTTTCGGACGAAAAACGATGACCGCGGAGCTGTCGAACGTTCCCAAAATGGTCAATTCTGATGAAATTTTAACATTTAATCTTTTGACTGCAAATTACTGTTGGATGTGAATTATTACTTTTTCAACTAAAATAATTGTGTTTAAAGTCATTTCTGTGCCTGAAATTGGTCAAAATGGAAGCTTCTGAGTAAGCAAAACTCTGTAAAAATGGCAATTTTGGTCACTGTGAGGGTTTAAAAAGTGGTTATTCAACATAAGGCACGACCCGATTGACATTTTGAATCATTTTTGGTAAAGTCCAAAAAATCTATTTTCGAACGAAAAACGATGACCGCGGAGCTGTCGAACGTTCCCAAAATGGTCAATTCTGATGAAATTTTAACATTTAATCTTTTGACTGCAAATTACTGTTGGATGTGAATTATTACTTTTTCAACTAAAATAAGTGTGTTTAAAGTCATTCCTGTGCCTGAAATTGGTGAAAATTGAAGCTTCTGAGTAAGCAAAACTCTGTAAAAATGGCAATTTTGGTCACTGTGGGGGTTTAAAAAGTGGTTACTCAACATGAGGCACGACCCGATTGACATTTTGAATAATTTTTGGTAAAGTCCAAAAAATCAATTTTCGGACGAAAAACGATGACCGCGGAGCTGTCGAAAGTTCCCAAAATGGTCAATTCTGATGAAATGTTAACATTTAATCTTTTGACTGCAAATTACTGTTGGATGTGAATTATTACTTTTTCAACTAAAATAAGTGTGTTTAAAGTCATTTCTCTGCCTGAAATTGGTCAAAATTAAAGCTTCTGAGTAAGCAAAACTCTGTAAAAATGGCAATTTTGGTCACTGTGAGGGTTTAAAAAGTAGTTATTCAACATGAGGCACGACCCGATTGACATTTTGAATCATTTTGGGTAAAGTCCAAAAAATCAATTTTCGGAAGAAAAACGATGACCGCGGAGCTGTCGAACGTTCCCAAAATGGCCAATTCTGATGAAATATTAACATTTAATCTTTTGACTGCAAATTACTGTTGGATGTGAATTATTACTTTTCCAACTAAAATAAGTGTGTTTAAAGTCATTTCTCTGCCTGAAATTGGTGAAAATTGAAGCTTCTTAGTAAGCAAAACTCTGTAAAAATGGCAATTTTGGTCACTGTGAGGGTTTAAAAAGTGGTTATTCAACATGAGGCACGACCCGATTGACATTTTGAATAATTTTTGGTAAAGTCCAAAAAATCAATTTTCGGACGAAAAACGATGACCGCGGAGCTGTCGAACGTTCCCAAAATGGTCAATTCTGATGAAATTTTAACATTTAATCTTTTGACTGCAAATTACTGTTGGATGTGAATTATTACTTTTTCAACTAAAATAAGTGTGTTTAAAGTCATTCCTGTAGCTGAAATTGGTGAAAATTTAAGCTTCTGAGTAAGCAAAACTCTGTAAAAATGGCAATTTTGGTCACTGTGGGGGTTTAAAAAGTGGTTACTCAACATGAGGCACGACCCGATTGACATTTTGAATCATTTTTGGTAAAGTCCAAAAAATCAATTTTCGGACGAAAAACGATGACCGCGGTGCAGTCGAACGTTCCCAAAATGGTCAATTCTGATGAAATTTTAACATTTAATCTTTTGACTGCAAATTACTGTTGGATGTGTATTATTACTTTTTCAACTAAAATAAGTGTGTTTAAAGTCATTCCTGTGCCTGAAATTGGTGAAAATTTAAGCTTCTGAGTAAGCAAAACTCTGTAAAAATGGCAATTTTGGTCACTGTGAGGGTTTAAAAAGTGGTTACTCAACATGAGGCACGACCCGATTGACATTTTGAATCATTTTTGGTAAAGTCCAAAAAATCAATTTTCGGACGAAAAACGATGACCGCGGAGCTGTCGAAAGTTCCCAAAATGGTCAATTCTGATGAAATGTTAACATTTAATCTTTTGACTGCAAATTACTGTTGGATGTCAATTATTACTTTTCCAACTAAAATAAGTGTGTTTAAAGTCATTTCTCTGCCTGAAATTGGTGAAAATTGAAGCTTCTTAGTAAGCAAAACTCTGTAAAAATGGCAATTTTGGTCACTGTGAGGGTTTAAAAAGTGGTTATTCAACATGAGGCACGACCCGATTGACATTTTGAATAATTTTTGGTAAAGTCCAAAAAATCAATTTTCGGACGAAAAACGATGACCGCGGAGCTGTCGAACGTTCCCAAAATGGTCAATTCTGATGAAATTTTAACATTTAATCTTTTGACTGCAAATTACTGTTGGATGTGTATTATTACTTTTTCAACTAAAATAAGTGTGTTTAAAGTCATTCCTGTGCCTGAAATTGGTGAAAATTTAAGCTTCTGAGTAAGCAAAACTCTGTAAAAATGGCAATTTTGGTCACTGTGAGGGTTTAAAAAGTGGTTACTCAACATGAGCCACGACCCGATTGACATTTTGAATCATTTTTGGTAAAGTCCAAAAAATCAATTTTCGGACGAAAAACGATGACCGCGGAGCTGTCGAAAGTTCCCAAAATGGTCAATTCTGATGAAATGTTAACATTTAATCTTTTGACTGCAAATTACTGTTGGATGTGAATTATTACTTTTCCAACTAAAATAAGTGTGTTTAAAGTCATTTCTCTGCCTGAAATTGTTGAAAATTGAAGCTTCTTAGTAAGCAAAACTCTGTAAAAATGGCAATTTTGGTCACTGTGAGGGTTTAAAAAGTGGTTATTCAACATGAGGCACGACCCGATTGACATTTTGAATAATTTTTGGTAAAGTCCAAAAAATCAATTTTCGGACGAAAAACGATGACCGCGGAGCTGTCGAACGTTCCCAAAATGGTCAATTCTGATGAAATTTTAACATTTAATCTTTTGACTGCAAATTACTGTTGGATGTGAATTATTACTTTTTCAACTAAAATAAGTGTGTTTAAAGTCATTCCTGTGCCTGAAATTGGTGAAAATTGAAGCTTCTGAGTAAGCAAAACTCTGTAAAAATGGCAATTTTGGTCACTGTGAGGGTTTAAAAAGTGGTTATTCAACATGAGGCACGACCCGATTGACATTTTGAATCATTTTTGGTAAAGTCCAAAAAATCAATTTTCGGACGAAAAACGATGACCGCGGAGCTGTCGAACGTTCCCAAAATGGTCAATTCTGATGAAATTTTAACATTTAATCTTTTGACTGCAAATTACTGTTGGATGTGTAATATTACTTTTTCAACTAAAATAAGTGTGTTTAAAGTCATTCCTGTGCCTGAAATTGGTGAAAATTTAAGCTTCTGGGTAAGCAAAAATCTGTAAAAATGGCAATTTTGGTCACTGTGAGGGTTTAAAAAGTGGTTACTCAACATGAGGCACGACCCGATTGACATTTTGAATCATTTTTGGTAAAGTCCAAAAAATCAATTTTCGGACGAAAAACGATGACCGCGGAGCTGTCGAAAGTTCCCAAAATGGTCAATTCTGATGAAATGTTAACATTTAATCTTTTGACTGCAAATTACTGTTGGATGTGAATTATTACTTTTTCAACTAAAATAAGTGTGTTTAAAGTCATTCCTGTGCCTGAAATTGGTGAAAATTTAAGCTTCTGAGTAAGCAAAACTCTGTAAAAATGGCAATTTTGGTCACTGTCAGGGTTTAAAAAGTGGTTACTCAACATGAGGCACGACCCGATTGACATTTTGAATCATTTTTGGTAAAGTCCAAAAAATCAATTTTCGGACGAAAAACGATGACCGCGGAGCTGTTAAAGTTCCCAAAATGGTCAATTCTGATGAAATGTTAACATTTAATCTTTTGACTGCAAATTACTGTTGGATGTGAATTATTACTTTTCCAACTAAAATAAGTGTGTTTAAAGTCATTTCTCTGCCTGAAATTGTTGAAAATTGAAGCTTCTTAGTAAGCAAAACTCTGTAAAAATTGCAATTTTGGTCACTGTGAGGGTTTAAAAAGTGGTTATTCAACATGAGCCACGACCCGATTGACATTTTGAATAATTTTTGGTAAAGTTCAAAAAATCAATTTTCGGACGAAAAACGATGACCGCGGAGCTGTCGAACGTTCCCAAAATGGTCAATTCTGATGAAATTTTAACATTTAATCTTTTGACTGCAAATTACTGTTGGATGTGAATTATTACTTTTTCAACTAAAATAAGTGTGTTTAAAGTCATTTCTGTGCCTGAAATTGGTCAAAATGGAAGCTTCTGAGTAAGCAAAACTCTGTAAAAATGGCAATTTTGGTCACTGTGAGGGTTTAAAAAGTGGTTATTCAACATAAGGCACGACCCGATTGACATTTTGAATCATTTTTGGTAAAGTCCAAAAAATCTATTTTCGAACGAAAAACGATGACCGCGGAGCTGTCGAACGTTCCCAAAATGGTCAATTCTGATGAAATTTTAACATTTAATCTTTTGACTGCAAATTACTGTTGGATGTGAATTATTACTTTTTCAACTAAAATAAGTGTGTTTAAAGTCATTCCTGTGCCTGAAATTGGTGAAAATTGAAGCTTCTGAGTAAGCAAAACTCTGTAAAAATGGCAATTTTGGTCACTGTGAGGGTTTAAAAAGTGGTTATTCAACATGAGGCACGACCCGATTGACATTTTGAATCGTTTTTGGTAAAGTCCAAAAAATCTATTTTCGAACGAAAAACGATGACCGCGGAGCTGTCGAACGTTCCCAAAATGGTCAATTCTGATGAAATTTTAACATTTAATCTTTTGACTGCAAATTACTGTTGGATGTGAATTATTACTTTTTCAACAAAAATAAGTGTGTTTAAAGTCATTCCTGTGCCTGAAATTGGTGAAAATGTAAGCTTCTGAGTAAGCAAAACTCTGTAAAAATGGCAATTTTGGTCACTGTGAGGGTTTAAAAAGTGGTTACTCAACATGAGGCACGACCCGATTGACATTTTGAATCATTTTTGGTAAAGTCCAAAAAATCAATTTTCGGACGAAAAACGATGACCGCGGAGCTGTCGAAAGTTCCCAAAATGGTCAATTCTGATGAAATGTTAACATTTAATCTTTTGACTGCAAATTACTGTTGGATGTCAATTATTACTTTTCCAACTAAAATAAGTGTGTTTAAAGTCATTTCTCTGCCTGAAATTGGTGAAAATTGAAGCTTCTTAGTAAGCAAAACTCTGTAAAAATGGCAATTTTGGTCACTGTGAGGGTTTAAAAAGTGGTTATTCAACATGAGGCACGACCCGATTGACATTTTGAATAATTTTTGGTAAAGTCCAAAAAATCAATTTTCGGACGAAAAACGATGACCGCGGAGCTGTCGAACGTTCCCAAAATGGTCAATTCTGATGAAATTTTAACATTTAATCTTTTGACTGCAAATTACTGTTGGATGTGTATTATTACTTTTTCAACTAAAATAAGTGTGTTTAAAGTCATTCCTGTGCCTGAAATTGGTGAAAATTTAAGCTTCTGAGTAAGCAAAACTCTGTAAAAATGGCAATTTTGGTCACTGTGAGGGTTTAAAAAGTGGTTACTCAACATGAGGCACGACCCGATTGACATTTTGAATCATTTTTGGTAAAGTCCAAAAAATCAATTTTCGGACGAAAAACGATGACCGCGGAGCTGTCGAACGTTCCCAAAATGGTCAATTCTGATGAAATTTTAACATTTAATCTTTTGACTGCAAATTACTGTTGGATGTGTAATATTACTTTTTCAACTAAAATAAGTGTGTTTAAAGTCATTCCTGTGCCTGAAATTGGTGAAAATTTAAGCTTCTGGGTAAGCAAAACTCTGTAAAAATGGCAATTTTGGTCACTGTGAGGGTTTAAAAAGTGGTTACTCAACATGAGGCACGACCCGATTGACATTTTGAATCATTTTTGGTAAAGCCCAAAAAATCAATTTTCGGACGAAAAACGATGACCGCGGAGCTGTCGAAAGTTCCCAAAATGGTCAATTCTGATGAAATGTTAACATTTAATCTTTTGACTGCAAATTACTGTTGGATGTGAATTATTACTTTTCCAACTAAAATAAATGTGTTTAAAGTCATTTCTCTGCCTGAAATTGTTGAAAATTGAAGCTTCTTAGTAAGCAAAACTCTGTAAAAATTGCAATTTTGGTCACTGTGAGGGTTTAAAAAGTGGTTATTCAACATGAGCCACGACCCGATTGACATTTTGAATAATTTTTGGTAAAGTTCAAAAAATCAATTTTCGGACGAAAAACGATGACCGCGGAGCTGTCGAACGTTCCCAAAATGGTCAATTTTGATGAAATTTTAACATTTAATCTTTTGACTGCAAATTACTGTTGGATGTGAATTATTACTTTTTCAACTAAAATAAGTGTGTTTAAAGTCATTTCTGTGCCTGAAATTGGTCAAAATGGAAGCTTCTGAGTAAGCAAAACTCTGTAAAAATGGCAATTTTGGTCACTGTGAGGGTTTAAAAAGTGGTTATTCAACATAAGGCACGACCCGATTGACATTTTGAATCATTTTTGGTAAAGTCCAAAAAATCTATTTTCGAACGAAAAACGATGACCGCGGAGCTGTCGAACGTTCCCAAAATGGTCAATTCTGATGAAATTTTAACATTTAATCTTTTGACTGCAAATTACTGTTGGATGTGAATTATTACTTTTTCAACTAAAATAAGTGTGTTTAAAGTCATTTCTCTGCCTGAAATTGGTGAAAATTGAAGCTTCTTAGTAAGCAAAACTCTGTAAAAATGGCAATTTTGGTCACTGTGAGGGTTTAAAAAGTGGTTATTCAACATGAGGCACGACCCGATTGACATTTTGAATAATTTTTGGTAAAGTCCAAAAAATCAATTTTCGGACGAAAAACGATGACCGCGGAGCTGTCGAACGTTCCCAAAATGGTCAATTCTGATGAAATTTTAACATTTAATCTTTTGACTGCAAATTACTGTTGGATGTGAATTATTACTTTTTCAACTAAAATAAGTGTGTTTAAAGTCATTCCTGTGCCTGAAATTGGTGAAAATTTAAGCTTCTGAGTAAGCAAAACTCTGTAAAAATGGCAATTTTGGTCACTGTGGGGGTTTAAAAAGTGGTTACTCAACATGAGGCACGACCCGATTGACATTTTGAATCATTTTTGGTAAAGTCCAAAAAATCAATTTTCGGACGAAAAACGATGACCGCGGAGCAGTCGAACGTTCCCAAAATGGTCAATTCTGATGAAATTTTAACATTTAATCTTTTGACTGCAAATTACTGTTGGATGTGTATTATTACTTTTTCAACTAAAATAAGTGTGTTTAAAGTCATTCCTGTGCCTGAAATTGGTGAAAATTTAAGCTTCTGAGTAAGCAAAACTCTGTAAAAATGGCAATTTTGGTCACTGTGAGGGTTTAAAAAGTGGTTACTCAACATGAGGCACGACCCGATTGACATTTTGAATCATTTTTGGTAAATTCCAAAAAATCAATTTTCGGACGAAAAACGATGACCGCGGAGCTGTCGAAAGTTCCCAAAATGGTCAATTCTGATGAAATGTTAACATTTAATCTTTTGACTGCAAATTACTGTTGGATGTGAATTATTACTTTTTCAACTAAAATAAGTGTGTTTAAAGTCATTTCTCTGCCTGAAATTGGTCAAAATTAAAGCTTCTGAGTAAGCAAAACTCTGTAAAAATGGCAATTTTGGTCACTGTGAGGGTTTAAAAAGTAGTTATTCAACATGAGGCACGACCCGATTGACATTTTGAATCATTTTGGATAAAGTCCAAAAAATCAATTTTCGGAAGAAAAACGATGACCGCGGAGCTGTCGAACGTTCCCAAAATGGCCAATTCTGATGAAATATTAACATTTAATCTTTTGACTGCAAATTACTGTTGGATGTGAATTATTACTTTTCCAACTAAAATAAGTGTGTTTAAAGTCATTTCTCTGCCTGAAATTGGTGAAAATTGAAGCTTCTTAGTAAGCAAAACTCTGTAAAAATGGCAATTTTGGTCACTGTGAGGGTTTAAAAAGTGGTTATTCAACATGAGGCACGACCCGATTGACATTTTGAATAATTTTTGGTAAAGTCCAAAAAATAAATTTTCGGACGAAAAACGATGACCGCGGAGCTGTCGAACGTTCCCAAAATGGTCAATTCTGATGAAATATTAACATTTAATCTTTTGACTGCAAATTACTGTTGGATGTGAATTATTACTTTTTAAACTAAAATAAGTGTGTTTAAAGTCATTTCTCTGCCTGAAATTGGTGAAAATTGAAGCTTAAGAGTAAGCAAAACTCTGTAAAAATTGCAATTTTGGTCACTGTGAGGGTTTAAAAAGTGGTTATTCAACATGAGGCACGACCCGATTGACATTTTGAATCGTTTTTGGTAAAGTCCCAAAAATCTATTTTCGAACGAAAAACGATGACCGCGGAGCTGTCGAACGTTCCCAAAATGGTCAATTCTGATGAAATTTTAACATTTAATCTTTTGACTGCAAATTACTGTTGGATGTGAATTATTACTTTTTCAACTAAAATAAGTGTGTTTAAAGTCATTCCTGTGCCTGAAATTGGTGAAAATTTAAGCTTCTGAGTAAGCAAAACTCTGTAAAAATAGCAATTTTGGTCACTGTGGGGGTTTAAAAAGTGGTTACTCAACATGAGGCACGACCTGATTGACATTTTGAATCATTTTTGGTAAAGTCCAAAAAATCAATTTTCGGACGAAAAACGATGACCGCGGAGCTGTCGAACGTTCCCAAAATGGTCAATTCTGATGAAATTTTAACATTTAATCTTTTGACTGCAAATTACTGTTGGATGTGTATTATTACTTTTTCAACTAAAATAAGTGTGTTTAAAGTCATTCCTGTGCCTGAAATTGGTGAAAATTTAAGCTTCTGAGTAAGCAAAACTCTGTAAAAATGGCAATTTTGATCACTGTGAGGGTTTAAAAAGTGGTTACTCAACATGAGGCACGACCCGATTGACATTTTGAATAATTTTTGGTAAAGTCCAAAAAATCAATTTTCGGACGAAAAACGATGACCGCGGAGCTGTCGAAAGTTCCCAAAATGGTCAATTCTGATGAAATGTTAACATTTAATCTTTTGACTGCAAATTACTGTTGGATGTGAATTATTACTTTTTCAACTAAAATAAGTGTGTTTAAAGTCATTTCTCTGCCTGAAATTGGTCAAAATTAAAGCTTCTGAGTAAGCAAAACTCTGTAAAAATGGCAATTTTGGTCACTGTGAGGGTTTAAAAAGTAGTTATTCAACATGAGGCACGACCCGATTGACATTTTGAATCATTTTGGGTAAAGTCCAAAAAATCAATTTTCGGAAGAAAAACGATGACCGCGGAGCTGTCGAACGTTCCCAAAATGGCCAATTCTGATGAAATATTAACATTTAATCTTTTGACTGCAAATTACTGTTGGATGTGAATTATTACTTTTCCAACTAAAATAAGTGTGTTTAAAGTCATTTCTCTGCCTGAAATTGTTGAAAATTGAAGCTTCTTAGTAAGCAAAACTTTGTAAAAATGGCAATTTTGGTCACTGTGAGGGTTTAAAAAGTGGTTATTCAACATAAGGCACGACCCGATTGACATTTTGAATCATTTTTGGTAAAGTCCAAAAAATCTATTTTCGAATGAAAAACGATGACCGCGGAGCTGTCGAACGTTCCCAAAATGGTCAATTCTGATGAAATTTTAACATTTAATCTTTTGACTGCAAATTACTGTTGGATGTGAATTATTACTTTTTCAATTAAAATAAGTGTGTTTAAAGTCATTCCTGTGCCTGAAATTGGTGAAAATTGAAGCTTCTGAGTAAGCAAAACTCTGTAAAAATGGCAATTTTGGTCACTGTGCGGGTTTAAAAAGGGGTTATTCAACATGAGGCACGACCCGATTGACATTTTGAATCGTTTTTGGTAAAGTCCAAAAAATCTATTTTCGAACAAAAAACGATGACCGCGGAGCTGTCGAACGTTCCCAAAATGGTCAATTCTGATGAAATTTTAACATTTAATCTTTTGACTGCAAATTACTGTTGGATGTGAATTATTACTTTTTCAACTAAAATAAGTGTGTTTAAAGTCATTCCTGTGCCTGAAATTGGTGAAAATTGAAGCTTCTGAGTAAGCAAAACTCTGTAAAAATGGCAATTTTGGTCACTGTGAGGGTTTAAAAAGTGGTTATTCAACATGAGGCACGACCCGATTGACATTTTGAATCGTTTTTGGTAAAGTCCAAAAAATCTATTTTCGAACGAAAAACGATGACCGCGGAGCTGTCGAACATTCCCAAAATGGTCAATTCTGATGAAATTTTAACATTTAATCTTTTGACTGCAAATTACTGTTGGATGTGAATTATTACTTTTTCAACTAAAATAAGTGTGTTTAAAGTCATTCCTGTGCCTGAAATTGGTGAAAATGTAAGCTTCTGAGTAAGCAAAACTCTGTAAAAATGGCAATTTTGGTCACTGTGAGGGTTTAAAAAGTGGTTACTCAACATGAGGCACGAACCGATTGACATTTTGAATCATTTTTGGTAAAGTCCAAAAAATCAATTTTCGGACGAAAAACGATGACCGCGGAGCTGTCGAACGTTCCCAAAATGGTCAATTCTGATGAAATTTTAACATTTAATCTTTTGACTGCAAATTACTGTTGGATGTGTATTATTACTTTTTCAACTAAAATAAGTGTGTTTAAAGTCATTCCTGTGCCTGAAATTGGTGAAAATTTAAGCTTCTGAGTAAGCAAAACTCTGTAAAAATGGCAATTTTGGTCACTGTGAGGGTTTAAAAAGTGGTTACTCAACATGAGGCACGCCCCGATTGACATTTTGAATCATTTTTGGTTAAGTCCAAAAAATCAATTTTCGGACGAAAAACGATGACCGCGGAGCTGTCGAAAGTTCCCAAAATGGTCAATTCTGATGAAATGTTAACATTTAATCTTTTGACTGCAAATTACTGTTGGATGTGAATTATTACTTTTCCAACTAAAATAAGTGTGTTTAAAGTCATTTCTCTGCCTGAAATTGTTGAAAATTGAAGCTTCTTAGTAAGCAAAACTCTGTAAAAATGGCAATTTTGGTCACTGTGAGGGTTTAAAAAGTGGTTATTCAACATGAGGCACGACCCGATTGACATTTTGAATAATTTTTGGTAAAGTCCAAAAAATCAATTTTCGGACGAAAAACGATGACCGCGGAGCTGTCGAACGTTCCCAAAATGGTCAATTCTGATGAAATTTTAACATTTAATCTTTTGACTGCAAATTACTGTTGGATGTGAATTATTACTTTTTCAACTAAAATAAGTGTGTTTAAAGTCATTTCTGTGCCTGAAATTGGTCAAAATGGAAGCTTCTGAGTAAGCAAAACTCTGTAAAAATGGCAATTTTGGTCACTGTGAGGGTTTAAAAAGTGGTTATTCAACATAAGGCACGACCCGATTGACATTTTGAATCATTTTTGGTAAAGTCCAAAAAATCTATTTTCGAACGAAAAACGATGACCGCGGAGCTGTCGAACGTTCCCAAAATTGTCAATTCTGATGAAATTTTAACATTTAATCTTTTGACTGCAAATTACTGTTGGATGTGAATTATTACTTTTTCAACTAAAATAAGTGTGTTTAAAGTCATTCCTGTGCCTGAAATTGGTGAAAATTTAAGCTTCTGAGTAAGCAAAACTCTGTAAAAATGGCAATTTTGGTCACTGTCAGGGTTTAAAAAGTGGTTACTCAACATGAGGCACGACCCGATTGACATTTTGAATCATTTTTGGTAAAGTCCAAAAAATCAATTTTCGGACGAAAAACGATGACCGCGGAGCTGTTAAAGTTCCCAAAATGGTCAATTCTGATGAAATGTTAACATTTAATCTTTTGACTGCAAATTACTGTTGGATGTGAATTATTACTTTTCCAACTAAAATAAGTGTGTTTAAAGTCATTTCTCTGCCTGAAATTGTTGAAAATTGAAGCTTCTTAGTAAGCAAAACTCTGTAAAAATTGCAATTTTGGTCACTGTGAGGGTTTAAAAAGTGGTTATTCAACATGAGCCACGACCCGATTGACATTTTGAATAATTTTTGGTAAAGTTCAAAAAATCAATTTTCGGACGAAAAACGATGACCGCGGAGCTGTCGAACGTTCCCAAAATGGTCAATTCTGATGAAATTTTAACATTTAATCTTTTGACTGCAAATTACTGTTGGATGTGAATTATTACTTTTTCAACTAAAATAAGTGTGTTTAAAGTCATTTCTGTGCCTGAAATTGGTCAAAATGGAAGCTTCTGAGTAAGCAAAACTCTGTAAAAATGGCAATTTTGGTCACTGTGAGGGTTTAAAAAGTGGTTATTCAACATAAGGCACGACCCGATTGACATTTTGAATCATTTTTGGTAAAGTCCAAAAAATCTATTTTCGAACGAAAAACGATGACCGCGGAGCTGTCGAACGTTCCCAAAATGGTCAATTCTGATGAAATTTTAACATTTAATCTTTTGACTGCAAATTACTGTTGGATGTGTATTATTACTTTTTCAACTAAAATAAGTGTGTTTAAAGTCATTCCTGTGCCTGAAATTGGTGAAAATGTAAGCTTCTGAGTAAGCAAAACTCTGTAAAAATGGCAATTTTGGTCACTGTGAGGGTTTAAAAAGTGGTTACTCAACATGAGGCACGCCCCGATTGACATTTTGAATCATTTTTGGTTAAGTCCAAAAAATCAATTTTCGGACGAAAAACGATGACCGCGGAGCTGTCGAAAGTTCCCAAAATGGTCAATTCTGATGAAATGTTAACATTTAATCTTTTGACTGCAAATTACTGTTGGATGTGAATTATTACTTTTCCAACTAAAATAAGTGTGTTTAAAGTCATTTCTCTGCCTGAAATTGTTGAAAATTGAAGCTTCTTAGTAAGCAAAACTCTGTAAAAATGGCAATTTTGGTCACTGTGAGGGTTTAAAAAGTGGTTATTCAACATGAGGCACGACCCGATTGACATTTTGAATAATTTTTGGTAAAGTCCAAAAAATCAATTTTCGGACGAAAAACGATGACCGCGGAGCTGTCGAACGTTCCCAAAATGGTCAATTCTGATGAAATTTTAACATTTAATCTTTTGACTGCAAATTACTGTTGGATGTGAATTATTACTTTTTCAACTAAAATAAGTGTGTTTAAAGTCATTTCTGTGCCTGAAATTGGTCAAAATGGAAGCTTCTGAGTAAGCAAAACTCTGTAAAAATGGCAATTTTGGTCACTGTGAGGGTTTAAAAAGTGGTTATTCAACATAAGGCACGACCCGATTGACATTTTGAATCATTTTTGGTAAAGTCCAAAAAATCTATTTTCGAACGAAAAACGATGACCGCGGAGCTGTCGAACGTTCCCAAAATGGTCAATTCTGATGAAATTTTAACATTTAATCTTTTGACTGCAAATTACTGTTGGATGTGAATTATTACTTTTTCAACTAAAATAAGTGTGTTTAAAGTCATTCCTGTGCCTGAAATTGTTGAAAATTTAAGCTTCTGAGTAAGCAAAACTCTGTAAAAATGGCAATTTTGGTCACTGTGAGGGTTTAAAAAGTGGTTATTCAACATAAGGCACGACCCGATTGACATTTTGAATCATTTTTGGTAAAGTCCAAAAAATCTATTTTCGAATGAAAAACGATGACCGCGGAGCTGTCGAACGTTCCCAAAATGGTCAATTCTGATGAAATTTTAACATTTAATCTTTTGACTGCAAATTACTGTTGGATGTGAATTATTACTTTTTCAATTAAAATAAGTGTGTTTAAAGTCATTCCTGTGCCTGAAATTGGTGAAAATTGAAGCTTCTGAGTAAGCAAAACTCTGTAAAAATGGCAATTTTGGTCACTGTGCGGGTTTAAAAAGGGGTTATTCAACATGAGGCACGACCCGATTGACATTTTGAATCGTTTTTGGTAAAGTCCAAAAAATCTATTTTCGAACGAAAAACGATGACCGCGGAGCTGTCGAACGTTCCCAAAATGGTCAATTCTGATGAAATTTTAACATTTAATCTTTTGACTGCAAATTACTGTTGGATGTGAATTATTACTTTTTCAACTAAAATAAGTGTGTTTAAAGTCATTCCTGTGCCTGAAATTGGTGAAAATTGAAGCTTCTGAGTAAGCAAAACTCTGTAAAAATGGCAATTTTGGTCACTGTGAGGGTTTAAAAAGTGGTTATTCAACATGAGGCACGACCCGATTGACATTTTGAATCGTTTTTGGTAAAGTCCAAAAAATCTATTTTCGAACGAAAAACGATGACCGCGGAGCTGTCGAACGTTCCCAAAATGGTCAATTCTGATGAAATTTTAACATTTAATCTTTTGACTGCAAATTACTGTTGGATGTGAATTATTACTTTTTCAACTAAAATAAGTGTGTTTAAAGTCATTCCTGTGCCTGAAATTGGTGAAAATGTAAGCTTCTGAGTAAGCAAAACTCTGTAAAAATGGCAATTTTGGTCACTGTGAGGGTTTAAAAAGTGGTTACTCAACATGAGGCACGACCCGATTGACATTTTGAATCATTTTTGGTAAAGTCCAAAAAATCAATTTTCGGACGAAAAACGATGACCGCGGAGCTGTCGAACGTTCCCAAAATGGTCAATTCTGATGAAATTTTAACATTTAATCTTTTGACTGCAAATTACTGTTGGATGTGTATTATTACTTTTTCAACTAAAATAAGTGTGTTTAAAGTCATTCCTGTGCCTGAAATTGGTGAAAATTTAAGCTTCTGAGTAAGCAAAACTCTGTAAAAATGGCAATTTTGGTCACTGTGAGGGTTTAAAAAGTGGTTACTCAACATGAGGCACGCCCCGATTGACATTTTGAATCATTTTTGGTTAAGTCCAAAAAATCAATTTTCGGACGAAAAACGATGACCGCGGAGCTGTCGAAAGTTCCCAAAATGGTCAATTCTGATGAAATGTTAACATTTAATCTTTTGACTGCAAATTACTGTTGGATGTGAATTATTACTTTTCCAACTAAAATAAGTGTGTTTAAAGTCATTTCTCTGCCTGAAGTTGTTGAAAATTGAAGCTTCTTAGTAAGCAAAACTCTGTAAAAATGGCAATTTTGGTCACTGTGAGGGTTTAAAAAGTGGTTATTCAACATGAGGCACGACCCGATTGACATTTTGAATAATTTTTGGTAAAGTCCAAAAAATCAATTTTCGGACGAAAAACGATGACCGCGGAGCTGTCGAACGTTCCCAAAATGGTCAATTCTGATGAAATTTTAACATTTAATCTTTTGACTGCAAATTACTGTTGGATGTGAATTATTACTTTTTCAACTAAAATAAGTGTGTTTAAAGTCATTTCTGTGCCTGAAATTGGTCAAAATGGAAGCTTCTGAGTAAGCAAAACTCTGTAAAAATGGCAATTTTGGTCACTGTGAGGGTTTAAAAAGTGGTTATTCAACATAAGGCACGACCCGATTGACATTTTGAATCATTTTTGGTAAAGTCCAAAAAATCTATTTTCGAACGAAAAACGATGACCGCGGAGCTGTCGAACGTTCCCAAAATGGTCAATTCTGATGAAATTTTAACATTTAATCTTTTGACTGCAAATTACTGTTGGATGTGAATTATTACTTTTTCAACTAAAATAAGTGTGTTTAAAGTCATTCCTGTGCCTGAAATTGGTGAAAATTTAAGCTTCTGAGTAAGCAAAACTCTGTAAAAATGGCAATTTTGGTCACTGTGAGGGTTTAAAAAGTGGTTACTCAACATGAGGCACGACCCGATTGACATTTTGAATCATTTTTGGTAAAGTCCAAAAAATCAATTTTCGGACGAAAAACGATGACCGCGGAGCTGTCGAAAGTTCCCAAAATGGTCAATTCTGATGAAATGTTAACATTTAATCTTTTGACTGCAAATTACTGTTGGATGTGAATTATTACTTTTTCAACTAAAATACGTGTGTTTAAAGTCATTCCTGTGCCTGAAATTGGTGAAAATTTAAGCTTCTGAGTAAGCAAAACTCTGTAAAAATGGCAATTTTGGTCACTGTCAGGGTTTAAAAAGTGGTTACTCAACATGAGGCACGACCCGATTGACATTTTGAATCATTTTTGGTAAAGTCCAAAAAATCAATTTTCGGACGAAAAACGATGACCGCGGAGCTGTCGAACGTTCCCAAAATGGTCAATTCTGATGAAATGTTAACATTTAATCTTTTGACTGCAAATTACTGTTGGATGTGAATTATTACTTTTCCAACTAAAATAAGTGTGTTTAAAGTCATTTCTCTGCCTGAAATTGTTGAAAATTGAAGCTTCTTAGTAAGCAAAACTCTGTAAAAATGGCAATTTTGGTCACTGTGAGGGTTTAAAAAGTGGTTATTCAACATGAGGCACGACCCGATTGACATTTTGAATAATTTTTGGTAAAGTCCAAAAAATCAATTTTCGGACGAAAAACGATGACCGCGGAGCTGTCGAACGTTCCCAAAATGGTCAATTCTGATGAAATTTTAACATTTAATCTTTTGACTGCAAATTACTGTTGGATGTGAATTATTACTTTTTCAACTAAAATAAGTGTGTTTAAAGTCATTTCTGTGCCTGAAATTGGTCAAAATGGAAGCTTCTGAGTAAGCAAAACTCTGTAAAAATGGCAATTTCGGTCACTGTGAGGGTTTAAAAAGTGGTTATTCAACATAAGGCACGACCCGATTGACATTTTGAATCATTTTTGGTAAAGTCCAAAAAATCTATTTTCTAACGAAAAACGATGACCGCGGAGCTGTCGAACGTTCCCAAAATGGTCAATTCTGATGAAATTTTAACATTTAATCTTTTGACTGCAAATTACTGTTGGATGTGAATTATTACTTTTTCAACTAAAATAAGTGTGTTTAAAGTCATTCCTGTGCCTGAAATTGGTGAAAATTTAAGCTTCTGAGTAAGCAAAACTCTGTAAAAATGGCAATTTTGGTCACTGTGAGGGTTTAAAAAGTGGTTACTCAACATGAGGCACGACCCGATTGACATTTTGAATCATTTTTGGTAAAGTCCAAAAAATCAATTTTCGGACGAAAAACGATGACCGCGGAGCTGTCGAAAGTTCCCAAAATGGTCATTTCTGATGAAATGTTAACATTTAATCTTTTGACTGCAAATTACTGTTGGATGTGAATTATTACTTTTTCAACTAAAATAAGTGTGTTTAAAGTCATTCCTGTGCCTGAAATTGGTGAAAATGTAAGCTTCTGAGTAAGCAAAACTCTGTAAAAATGGCAATTTTGGTCACTGTCAGGGTTTAAAAAGTGGTTACTCAACATGAGGCACGACCCGATTGACATTTTGAATCATTTTTGGTAAAGTCCAAAAAATCAATTTTCGGACGAAAAACGATGACCGCGGAGCTGTCGAACGTTCCCAAAATGGTCAATTCTGATGAAATTTTAACATTTAATCTTTTGACTGCAAATTACTGTTGGATGTGTATTATTACTTTTTCAACTAAAATAAGTGTGTTTAAAGTCATTCCTGTGCCTGAAATTGGTGAAAATTTAAGCTTCTGAGTAAGCAAAACTCTGTAAAAATGGCAATTTTGGTCACTGTGAGGGTTTAAAAAGTGGTTACTCAACATGAGGCACGCCCCGATTGACATTTTGAATCATTTTTGGTTAAGTCCAAAAAATCAATTTTCGGACGAAAAACGATGACCGCGGAGCTGTCGAAAGTTCCCAAAATGGTCAATTCTGATGAAATGTTAACATTTAATCTTTTGACTGCAAATTACTGTTGGATGTGAATTATTACTTTTCCAACTAAAATAAGTGTGTTTAAAGTCATTTCTCTGCCTGAAGTTGTTGAAAATTGAAGCTTCTTAGTAAGCAAAACTCTGTAAAAATGGCAATTTTGGTCACTGTGAGGGTTTAAAAAGTGGTTATTCAACATGAGGCACGACCCGATTGACATTTTGAATAATTTTTGGTAAAGTCCAAAAAATCAATTTTCGGACGAAAAACGATGACCGCGGAGCTGTCGAACGTTCCCAAAATGGTCAATTCTGATGAAATTTTAACATTTAATCTTTTGACTGCAAATTACTGTTGGATGTGAATTATTACTTTTTCAACTAAAATAAGTGTGTTTAAAGTCATTTCTGTGCCTGAAATTGGTCAAAATGGAAGCTTCTGAGTAAGCAAAACTCTGTAAAAATGGCAATTTTGGTCACTGTGAGGGTTTAAAAAGTGGTTATTCAACATAAGGCACGACCCGATTGACATTTTGAATCATTTTTGGTAAAGTCCAAAAAATCTATTTTCGAACGAAAAACGATGACCGCGGAGCTGTCGAACGTTCCCAAAATGGTCAATTCTGATGAAATTTTAACATTTAATCTTTTGACTGCAAATTACTGTTGGATGTGAATTATTACTTTTTCAACTAAAATAAGTGTGTTTAAAGTCATTCCTGTGCCTGAAATTGGTGAAAATTTAAGCTTCTGAGTAAGCAAAACTCTGTAAAAATGGCAATTTTGGTCACTGTGAGGGTTTAAAAAGTGGTTACTCAACATGAGGCACGACCCGATTGACATTTTGAATCATTTTTGGTAAAGTCCAAAAAATCAATTTTCGGACGAAAAACGATGACCGCGGAGCTGTCGAAAGTTCCCAAAATGGTCAATTCTGATGAAATGTTAACATTTAATCTTTTGACTGCAAATTACTGTTGGATGTGAATTATTACTTTTTCAACTAAAATACGTGTGTTTAAAGTCATTCCTGTGCCTGAAATTGGTGAAAATTTAAGCTTCTGAGTAAGCAAAACTCTGTAAAAATGGCAATTTTGGTCACTGTCAGGGTTTAAAAAGTGGTTACTCAACATGAGGCACGACCCGATTGACATTTTGAATCATTTTTGGTAAAGTCCAAAAAATCAATTTTCGGACGAAAAACGATGACCGCGGAGCTGTCGAACGTTCCCAAAATGGTCAATTCTGATGAAATTTTAACATTTAATCTTTTGACTGCAAATTACTGTTGGATGTGAATTATTACTTTTTCAACTAAAATAAGTGTGTTTAAAGTCATTTCTGTGCCTGAAATTGGTCAAAATGGAAGCTTCTGAGTAAGCAAAACTCTGTAAAAATGGCAATTTTGGTCACTGTGAGGGTTTAAAAAGTGGTTATTCAACATAAGGCACGACCCGATTGACATTTTGAATCATTTTTGGTAAAGTCCAAAAAATCTATTTTCGAACGAAAAACGATGACCGCGGAGCTGTCGAACGTTCCCAAAATGGTCAATTCTGATGAAATTTTAACATTTAATCTTTTGACTGCAAATTACTGTTGGATGTGTATTATTACTTTTTCAACTAAAATAAGTGTGTTTAAAGTCATTCCTGTGCCTGAAATTGGTGAAAATGTAAGCTTCTGAGTAAGCAAAACTCTGTAAAAATGGCAATTTTGGTCACTGTGAGGGTTTAAAAAGTGGTTACTCAACATGAGGCACGCCCCGATTGACATTTTGAATCATTTTTGGTTAAGTCCAAAAAATCAATTTTCGGACGAAAAACGATGACCGCGGAGCTGTCGAAAGTTCCCAAAATGGTCAATTCTGATGAAATGTTAACATTTAATCTTTTGACTGCAAATTACTGTTGGATGTGAATTATTACTTTTCCAACTAAAATAAGTGTGTTTAAAGTCATTTCTCTGCCTGAAATTGTTGAAAATTGAAGCTTCTTAGTAAGCAAAACTCTGTAAAAATGGCAATTTTGGTCACTGTGAGGGTTTAAAAAGTGGTTATTCAACATGAGGCACGACCCGATTGACATTTTGAATAATTTTTGGTAAAGTCCAAAAAATCAATTTTCGGACGAAAAACGATGACCGCGGAGCTGTCGAACGTTCCCAAAATGGTCAATTCTGATGAAATTTTAACATTTAATCTTTTGACTGCAAATTACTGTTGGATGTGAATTATTACTTTTTCAACTAAAATAAGTGTGTTTAAAGTCATTTCTGTGCCTGAAATTGGTCAAAATGGAAGCTTCTGAGTAAGCAAAACTCTGTAAAAATGGCAATTTCGGTCACTGTGAGGGTTTAAAAAGTGGTTATTCAACATAAGGCACGACCCGATTGACATTTTGAATCATTTTTGGTAAAGTCCAAAAAATCTATTTTCTAACGAAAAACGATGACCGCGGAGCTGTCGAACGTTCCCAAAATGGTCAATTCTGATGAAATTTTAACATTTAATCTTTTGACTGCAAATTACTGTTGGATGTGAATTATTACTTTTTCAACTAAAATAAGTGTGTTTAAAGTCATTCCTGTGCCTGAAATTGGTGAAAA